>NC_068280.1:5039816-5117316 GCF_025860055.1 Xyrauchen texanus | reverse complement strand
TATCTGAGCCGTTTTACAGGGAGGAGTACATGAGTGCATTATCGGGTCATCCCTAAAAATAAATAAATAAAGAATAAATAATCAGAGCATTATAATAATAATAATTATTATTATATTTTTGTATAATAATAATAATATATGTAGTATATTATGTTACAAATTATATATACAGTGAGGAAAATAAGTATTTGAACACCCTGCTATTTTGCAAGTTCTCCCACTTAGAAATCATGGAGGGGTCTGAAATTGTCATCGTAGGTGCATGTCCACTGTGAGAGACATAATCTAAAAAAAAATCCAGAAATCACAATGTATGATTTTTTAACTATTTATTTGCATGATACAGCTGCAAATAAGTATTTGAACACCTGTCTATCAGCTAGAATTCTGACCCTCAAAGACCTGTTAGTCTGCCTTTAAAATGTCCACCTCCACTCCATTTATTATCCTAAATTAGATGCACCTGTTTGAGGTCGTTAGCTGCATAAAGACACCTGTCCACCCCATACAATCAGTAAGAATCCAACTACTAACATGGCCAAGACCAAAGAGCTGTCCAAAGACACTAGAGACAAAATTGTACACCTCCACAAGGCTGGAAAGGGCTACGGGAAATTGCCAAGCAGCTTGGTGAAAAAAGGTCCACTGTTGGAGCAATCATTAGAAAATGGAAGAAGCTAAACATGACTGTCAATCTCCCTCGGACTGGGGCCCCATGCAAGATCTCACCTCGTGGGGTCTCAATGATCCTAAGAAAGGTGAGAAATCAGCCCAGAACTACACGGGAGGAGCTGGTCAATGACCTGAAAAGAGCTGGGACCACCGCTTCCAAGGTTACTGTTGGTAATACACTAAGACGCCATGGTTTGAAATCATGCATGGCACGGAAGGTTCCCCTGCTTAAACCAGCACATGTCAAGGCCCGCCTTAAGTTTGCCAATGACCATTTGGATGATCCAGAGGAGTCATGGGAGAAAGTCATGTGGTCAGATGAGACCAAAATAGAACTTTTTGGTCATAATTCCACTAACCGTGTTTGGAGGTAGAAGAATGATGAGTACCATCCCAAGAACACCATCCCTACTGTGAAGCATGGGGGTGGTAGCATCATGCTTTGGGGGTGTTTTTCTGCACATGGGACAGGGCTGACTGCACTGTATTAAGGAGAGGATGACCGGGCCATGTATTACGAGATTTTGGGGAACAACCTCCTTCCCTCAGTTAGAGCATTGAAGATGGGTCAAGGCTGGATCTTCCAACATGACAATGACCAAGCACACAGCCAGGATAACCAAGGAATGGCTCTGTAAGAAGCATATCAAGGTTCTGGCATGGCCTAGCCAGTCTCCAGACCTAAACCCAATAGAGAATCTTTGGAGGGAGCTCAAACTCCGTGTTTCTCAGCGACAGCCCAGAAACCTTATTGATCTAGAGAAGATCTGTGTGGAGGAGTGGGCCAAAATCCCTCCTGCAGTGTGTGCAAACGCTTGACCTCTGTAATTGCAAACAAAGGCTACTGTACCAAATATTAACATTGATTTTCTCAGGTGTTCAAATACTTATTTGCAGCTGTATCATACAAATAAATAGTTAAAAAATCATACATTGTGATTTCTGGATTTTTTTTTAGATTATGTCTCTCACAGTGGACATGCACCTACGATGACAATTTCAGACCCTCCATGATTTCTAAGTGGGAGAACTTGCAAAATAGCAGGGTGTTCAAATACTTATTTTCTTCACTGTATATATATATATATATATATATATATATATATATATATATACTGTATAATGTGAATAATAATATTAAAACATTACCACAATTCAATCCATTGCCAAAATTCATTATAGACTTTTTCCTTACGAATATTTCTCCAGCCATATAAAAGTGCTACATTTCAAAACAATCAACCCACGAAATGGTTGACTTTCAAGTCTGACAAGGCAGAAAAGCAGTTACAATATGAGGTGGAATAATGAAGAAAATCTGTCAAGGAGATAAATTAATTTAGTTAGTTAAATTAATTTGGACAATAGTTTATTTGTGTAACAGTTACCCCAGACAGGGTTACATAAGCAGGTATACACTAACAAATCAATTGTTCTTATTGACATACCTACATATCTGTGTAAACAAAACTCTATTTTAGGCGAGTTTTCAAACAGGTTTTACCTGTCCAAGGAACAAACTTAAAAAGATGAAGGTGCATTTTGATTATTCACTGTTCGATTATCCACATATCCCTATTGCGAAATTAATGCTATCATTGCAACTACTTTTCCAGACTCTGAGAATAAGTTTACCCAATGCTTGAGCTTTACAGATATGAACAACAATTAAAGAGTGTTACCTGTCAACAGCTGATCATTTATTGTTGTTCATGGATATTTCTTTACTATTCAGCTGACCCAACCATAAATAGATGAGATTTTAAGCATGATTTAGATTAGCAAGCCTACATTTTTAAAGTGACTTTGCTAAAGCAGTCCTGAACTAACATTACCCCTACAGGTCCCATACAGTTTTTGTTAAATGATCAGAGAACCTGAGCTAGGCATTAGCTTCCTATTTTCTATCAGTTTACAACACATATTTAAAGAGCCCTGAAGGGCAAGGGTCAAAAATGAAGAAAAATAAAAAGGTCATAAAATCCTAAATTAATATATTTGCAAACATACAATAGATACACTTTAACAAACTGATAAGAGGGCAATTTGAGAATCGGTAGTTGCATTTTTACACATGGTAACTCATTATTTTGGGATGCTTCCTAGTTTGAATCAGCCTTAATATTTTACCTTACCTTAATAAATCCACCCGCTCTATCTCTATGAACAGGAAATAAGAAAAGTTGGCTAACACTTAAGGTGGTAGTAAAAAAAAAAAAAAAACATACAGTGAATGCACAGTGGCAGCTTAGATAAGCATTTAAGTGTTTTTAATGTTGTGAAAGGCTGAGCATTTGTCACTATCACCAAAGCGCAGAAAGAGACATTTTGTCTGCAAACGCTTTTCATATGTAGTTCAAAGATGTGCTTGATGCTGACATTGAAGCCCTGACGCGAATCATGAATGCAGCTTCACGATTGCTGTAACAAAGTGGATAGCCACAGTCTACAAGGCATATTAATATTGTGGAGTATTTGAGTTTAAGAGATATACTGCACATTGCAATGCATATGCAACCTATGTGGGGACTATTTCTTTTAATTAGTCAAACTCCCACTTAGACTTTGGGAAACTTTTAATGTTACTTGAATTGGTGCTATATTGTGGAAGGCTTTGTTTGGAAATTTAAAAAATATATATTATTTTGTTACATATTGTTTTGTTTTCTTAAGTAGGAAATAAATGCATTTTGACAGGAAAAGAAGTATATTTGGTCAAATTTCTGCACTTTCAAAGTCTGTGATTAATCACGATTAACTACGAAAAATTATGCGAGTAATCGCAATGAAATTTTTTAATCGATGGACAGCACACATTTTCTGACTACATTTTTTTTACAGATATGAACTTCATTAAACTTTAAATTAGTATGCTCGTTTAATGCTCTTGACGAGAGATGCTTAAAAAATAGTGAGACGAAATACAACTGCCAAAGACGCCCATCAGTCTCATTTGCATATAGACAGACCAACAATTAAGAAAAAAACTAAAATTGACCATCGGTCAAAATTACCAAGTGCGCATCCCTAATATCAAGACAAAATGTGAAAATGTGTCTTTGGTCCAAATGCAGTAAACGTACAAGTGGTGCACACTGACCTGTTGAAGGTGTTTGTAGACATGGTGGTTAAGAGATGAGGTGTCAGGTTCATGCAGTCAGAACTGGGGCTGAAGCTTCTGTCTGGAGGAGATAGAGAAAATGGGGCTCTGGAACCGGAGCTTCTGTCTGAAAGAAACGGCCTGGATTGAGGAACCCCAGACGGAGTTGGTTGAGGAACAGATCTTGACGCCACCTCATTCTTTACCTTCTTCACCTGAAAAATACAAGACCAACATGTAAGGGAGAAAAAAAAGAGAAACAAAGATAGAGATTAAAATGTAAAATGAATTCCAGGTGGAAGCTTAACTAAAGGAAACACCCTAAGAAAATCCAGACTGACATGAAGCACGATAACGAGCAAATTTTGGTTATAAAAACACTTCACGTTTGTCTTACCTTGCTAACTGATAAGGGCTGTACATCCCGAAAACCAGTTGAATAAGTGGAATAGGTATAAAATCTCACCCGAACAAGAGCCAGATCAAATTCAGCTTGACTCATTCCCTCTTTACGGTGCAGAATGCAAAAGCGCAATGCAAATTGAATAATACCTTGGTAGGACTGGTGAACACAACTTTAACTATACCAAACCTAACAATACTGAACAATACAAACCAACATTACACAGTAAAGAGAACGAGACATCTAAATTTAACATGGACGAACTGACGTAACAAAATAACTAAGAAAGCACTACATTGATCTACACCCACTCAGTCCTACGTGCAAACACAAATGCTGAAGAGTAAAATATTGATCACAGCTGCTGTAGGGCCCAATTAACGTTATGTAACTGAATGGAATTGGGACATCGATGTGTTAATGTGTTAATGATGCAAACACCACAGGAAAATCATTGTTTCTTTGAGTTTAACACATTAAACTCTTTAGAGTGATTGATTAAAGTGGAGTCGAAGCGCTAACGTCACACAACGGAAACTATGATGTTTTAGGGTTCTTATGGATCTCAGGCCTTTTGCTTAAAGCATAACTAGAAAATCGTACCTTCTTTTTTCTTGGCGTGGTTGAAGGGTTATCTGGACTTGAATCGCTTTCTCTTAAAGGTTCTGTATCTTTAACTGGAGTACAATGAGTGACCTGTTAAAAAAAAGCTATAGTGATCAGTCAACAATATATACATCGTAAATAAGCCATACATTCTTTTATACAGTGAACCGGAAAATTGATTTTGAAGAACTTCTCTATACTTTAGATTTTGGAGATGTTGGACCTAAAACCAAGTGCACACTACATGACTGTGCGTCCCCAACTGAGGCTCTGTGTACACCTGGTATTAAGATGCATTTTCGATCCGATCATAAGTGTAACCACTTGTGTTCAGATTTCGAGAGGAGAGTCTCTGATTTAACGAGGACATACATCAATCATTAGGTCTGTGCATTACTGATTGATAATAAAGCATAAAAAGGTCAAAGAAAAAGTGCTAAAAACTGGCGCACAGTTTCTCTGAATTATTTGCAAGCATTATGAGTTATTTTAGTGGAATATATATTAGCTGAGATACTAATGTGTTTGCTTCTCGTATCGGTGTCCCTGCATGTTGATTTCAGACACACTGAAGAATTTTGTGAAGGTCTTGTGCATGTTCATGCATTCGCCAATCGGACGGTTATTTGTCTTTAAATCAGCACGTAACGGGCATAGCTTAAACTCTTGTTTTAATGTGTTTGAAGTGGACAAATCTCAAAACAGTTTGAAACCCTTAAGCATCATCCCATTTCAAATGTACTGCCCAAAATGCAAATTAATTCACAAACTTGTGCAGTTTATTTGTGATAACATGTAAAGACCATGTCTTCCTTATCATCTCCATTAAGCTTGTATAAGTCGCATTGAATTTATCTTATTTTCAAGATTCTTAGGGTCTATTGGGACTGGATGCATTCTTCTGCTAAAAAGCTTGACCCAGTGCAAAGAATGGAAAAGAATGGCGGAGCAGACTTAATTTATTTGTAAGATTTACAGATTTTAATTTCAGATTTTTTTTTTTATCAAATTGAATGGAGAAATCTTTAACAAAAAAATAAACAAACAAACAAACAAACAAAAAAAAAAAAATATATATATATACAGTATATACACTGGGGGCTAAAAGTTTGGAATAATGTACAGATTTTGCTGTTTCGGAAGGAAATTGGTACTTTAATTCACCAAAGTGTCATTCAACTGATCACAAAGTATAGTCAGGACATTACTGATGTAAAAAAACAGCACCATCACTATTTAAAAAATGTCATTTTTTATCAAATCTAAACAGTAGATAGTAGTTTCCAGCAGCCATCACTCCAACACCTTATCATTGAGTAATCATGCTAAATTGCTAATTTGGTACTAGAAAATCACTTGCCATTATATTAAAAACAATTGAAAGCTAAATTAAATTAAGCTTAACATTGTCTTTTTGTTTGTTTTTTAGTTGCCACAGTGTGCAATAGACTGGCATGTCTTAAGGTCAATATTAGGTCAAAAATGGCAAAAAAGAAACATATGTCTCTAGAAACCCATCAGGCAATCAATGTTTTGAGGAATGAATCTATACAATGCTTGAAATTGCCAAAAAACTGAAGATTTCATACAAAGATGTACACTACAGTCTTCAAAGATAAAGAACAACTGACTCTAACAAGGACAGAAAGAGATGTGGAAGATCAGATGTGCAACTAAACAAGAGGATAAGTACATCAGAGTCTCTAGTTTGAGAAATAGACGCCTCACATGTCCTCCGCTTACAGCTTCATTGAATTCTACCCGCTCAACACCAGTTTCATGTACAACAGTAAAGAGAAGACTCAGGAGGACTTATGGGAAAAATTGCAAAAAATTTTTGAGTGGGCAAAAGAATCACAGACATTTGACAACAGATAATTGGAAAAGAGTGTTACGGATCTAAACCCCATTGAGCTTTTGTGGGATCAGCTAGACTGTAAGGTGCGTGAGAAGTGCCCGACAAGTCACATCTATGGCAAGTGCTACAGGAAGTGTGGGGTGAAAGGTCACCTGCGTATCTGGACAAACTGACAGCTAGAATGTCAAGCATCTGCGAAGCTGTCATTGCTGCACGTGGAGGATTTTTTAATGAAAAATCTTTGAAGTATTTTAAGAAGTTCAGCTGAATGCCACTTTGGTCAATAAAAGTACCAATTTCTTTCCATAAGAGCGTTTTCATGTTTTTTGGTGTACTTCTACAACTTTTTACAAAGAATGACATCACTGTGACACCATCATGAGCAACAACTTGCTAAAAATAAATAAATAAGTAAATCTTTTAGCTAAGTTTTAATGGCAGCGAATTAGGTGCTTATCTTTTGCCATGTGGGCCTGTTTTTTATTTTATTTTTTATTTATTTTTTATTATAGGTCTCTGCAGAACAATAATGGGGGTTTTCCAGTCTGTGAGCATTTTCAAACCGGGATGGGCATTTCTAACCTATCCAATGAAAGTAGGGAATCTCAATGGGCTTTTTTTTAAAAAGCCCACTGATTGTGAAAAGCCCATTTTTGTTCTGCAGGCACATAAGTCTACTTTTTTTTAGGGTCAAATGATTTACTTATTTATTTATTCACAGTGACGTAATTTTGTTGTTTATAAAAAGTAGTAGAAGTATGCCACAAATCGTGAAAATGTCTTTATACTTTATTACGATATGAGCAAAAGTGGCCCCAAATTTTTTACATACAGTTTACTTGAAAGATTACAAAACTACACAATTCAATTTTATGTCTCTGAGACCTGCATTTTAACCAAGTTACTACTGTACAAGTAGTTTACCAATATGAGTTTCTCAATTACCAATACTGTTATCCAGAGGGTTGTGTTGCCGATAACCAATATAATGCTGAGATATCTCTGTCCTCACCTCTCACTGATGTTAAGTCTTTCACTAACAGAATAGTACACTTACTCAAGTTAATCAAGTCACTTCTACAAGATTCACCTCATCTTGGATAATCAATCACCTTGACTGAAATGTAAAAAACAACAACAACTAAAACATGATTCCAACCCCTCAGAATGTCAAAGGGTTTTATAGTGGCTGTATTGCTAAACTCCACTGTACCATGGTGGATTCTTATCTTCAGAGTTAACCTTCATGCAGGTAAGTGTTACTCAGCGTATACACTCAAAGAAACATTTGTAAACTCTTTGAACTTTCTAGACTCCCAAGACCAACCCAATGCAAAGTTCAGGTAAGCAAATTAAGTCTATGTAACTCTAAATACGTTTTTACCTTTGCCCTTCTTTAGCAGATGTCAATGATGCGCAATCATGTTTCTGTGACTGTGTGTCAGCTATAGATCATAACCAAAAATTCAATCATAAAACTTTATGATGTGTCAAGTACAAGGAAATTTAACAGGAGACAACAAGTGTCCCACCTAAAAACTATCAATCGATGAAACAAGACAATAAATAAAGAACTTGCTAAATATTTTAGTTAATTCGTCTTTTCTCCTTTCATTAAAAATCTATCAAACTATCGCCCGAACATCAAATGTCAACAGATGTCCCGTGTATAAAGTTCTGTTTGTTTATGTTGCTTTTTCCAAAACGGTAATCCGAGTCACCCATTTCGGCCAGCGCTACGTGGTAAGCTGAATGATTTCATTGACCCCTGATGTAATTGGACACGTCTCCCCTGTAGGAAGTGGTCTTATTTTTCATGAAAGTCACATCATGCCTTTTTTTCCATCAGCAAATCTCAGCCTGTTTACGACATAAGTTTGCCGATAAGGCCTGTGGGAGAACGGTCTAATCTGGCCAAACTCGGTTTGATCAGCACCACATGCCTATGTAAACAGAGGACTTTCATTAGTTTTGCATTTCAAAGCTCACACGAAAACACTGCATAAGCTGGTATGTGTTAAGATCCTCCTCGGCTGAAGTATTTCAGGAAGTTGGAAGATGGGGAAATATTAAAGATTTATAAGCGAGATGATTCTGGCAGTCACTATGAGGATCTTAATTCTGGTCAAGGGATAAAAGATTGATGAAAAATAGATCAGGTCCTTAGAGAAGTCAAAATTAAATATACTGTGATCATTTTGCTGAGTTATACTCTTGAACAACAACATGTGCTCAGTTCTGTCCAGGAACGTGCTGTAATTATGTTGTCATTTTTATTGAGGCTGTAATTTATTTAACTGATGTGTAACTTATGAATGGGAACTGTAATATTCAGTATTTCCAGAAGGGATATTTAAGTATTATATGAACTAGCTGTTACAATTCTGCTGTCGGCTTTGAGGAAAATGAATGACTAGCAAAATCTAAATTATCAAGATCTTTTTTTATATTTGCCTATTTGTCTAAAAAGATACTAACACATACAGTACTGTGCTTAGGCATGTTAGATATTTCACAAAAACATTTGTCTTAAGGCAGTCGTTTTAAATCTTCTGCTTTAGTGTGTCAATAGGATATATAGATTTTACATTTCCGAACATTACTTTTGCAAAAAGAATAATAGAAGTAGAATAGAAGTGCTGTTTTAAATGGCATAGGGTGGTCACACCAAATATTGATTTAGTTTATGTTTACTGCACTTTGTATAAAGATAATTGATAAATGAAAACTATTCATGGCATTATTTTTGGAAAACATTCTCACTATACAACATTCTTCACAACTGCTTAAAGCCTTTTATAGAAACAAAATACTGAATATAGCTATTGTTGAAAAAACCTACCTTCTTTTTTCTTGCCTTGGTTTTAGGTTTATCTGGACTTGACTCTCTTTCTCTCGGAGAGTCTGTATTTTCAACTGGAGTGCATTGAGTGACCTGACAAAACAGCGAGTGATGAGTCAAATATCTTTACATTGTTGACAATCTATACATTTAAAGTTTCAACAGAATGAAGCCATTTCAAAAACATTAAACATGACATAGTAGCAGAAAAACCTATACATTTGTTTGCTTAAGGTAACATTTAAAACAAGCACCTCCATTGAAGTTTTTTCAATCTACAGAAACAATATTATTGTTATAGAAACATCATGCCAGTCATTTAAGAGGGTCACAAGTCATGCTGATTCATAGAGAGAACATACATAAACATGAGACCAAACCTGTCTCCTGCAGACATCTAAACACTGGGCTGTATGCTTCTGAGCACGTACGCATGATCAACATTTTTTCATTATTAAATTCATTAAACTAAACAAGCTTAACTGATTATGTGACCATCCTTTGACAATTCTGAAAGACAATTCAGAAAACCAGGGAAAACTTGTGCTATTTTTGACCAACAATTCAAGTTGCCTATTTGCGCAATTCTTTAAGGGAAAATAAACTATTTTGCAGATTTGCAAGCAAATCTTCCAAAATAAATGTGATTAAACTACTTTGAATGTCTTTTGATTTAGCAATTCTTTTTTAAATCTGCAGTTGGAACAAGCTACTGTAGATCTATTCTTCATCTTTCACTTCATGTTTTCATAAGTGCATGAGCAAACACACCCTGTAGTCCACAATAATACCTTTTGTGTTATCCTCAGGGGTGTAACTTTAAAACCCATCGGAAAGACAAATACATCACAAACCGGGACCTTTAACCAGAATTTAGGAAACAAAAATCTGATCTTAAGTCAGCATGAAGCTTTCATTGTGATCCCGGACGAGCCCCCAATTTTTGATACAGCCCTATCTACAGTGGGCCTAATAATGTATTGTTTCAATCATATGTATTTACTAACAGGTGCAACTCCTGTCCTGTTTATACAACATCTTACAAAGCAGCTCAAATACTGTCTGTCCTAATGAAAAAGCAAAGTCAAGTCCCTTTTCTATTCTTGCGATAGCCGTGAATCATGCCTGTAACCAGAGTGAAATTGATTAAAGTAAATATCAAAGGTGGAGGATTCCATAACACCAGAATGTGTCATTACAACTGACCCAATTTGTTTTTTAAATAAACGAGTACAATCAAGGTGTGAATTAATTCTTCAAATCTTAATTAGCCAACCAAGTGTAGAGCACAGCATTCCCATGGAAGACTGGATTTAAAACCTTTTGATGACATAAAGTTATTTCTCCGTCTTTGTGAGTTACCGTAACCCCACCTGAACCAAACTCAAACTCTAAATGTGATTGTGAGTCACTTCCGTTTAAGAATGCGGATATCATTCTTGTTTATAACGAAATTGTGTGTGAACATAACAATATTTAACACTCTAAAACAGGTTGAATTGAGGAAGGAGCCCTTGGGCTGGAGAAAGTCTTGTGAGTCGCATCCAACATTTATATATTGTGATTGGGGGGGGGGGTTTGGAGTCCCAGAGAAACCCTACCCCTAACCCTACCTTTAAACCTACCGTTATCTTAACTCTACCCCTAAACCAACACTCTCATAAGACCTTGTCAGCTCGAGGGTTCCCTTCTGGACACGACCGCTAAGACACGACTCACAGTCGTATACTTCTACTGTGTGAATGTAGCCTTGCTGTAATTATTGCATTTAAAAAATAGGATTTGATTGACTTAAGACCTGCATCATTTGGATAAAACTGAAAGCCGACTCTTGTGTCCTGTACCTAACACCTCAGGGAGAGTAGTGTTGTTGGATTGTTGGTGTTCCTGAAGTGCTATGTCACTGGAATTAGTCCTGGTTCACTGCTTCAACTGAGAGTGCATATGACTGTAAAAACATGCCCCCACTGACTCTGTGTACAGTAGCAGGTCGACTATAGAGAAAACACACTCACCCCTACCTTTATCTTCTTGAGATCTGGAGTGTGTGCATTTGGAACAGGGGGGTATGGTGACATCGCTGTGTTTTCTGTGTTTGTGTTGGCCTCCTGGGAACAGAACAATATGCTCAGCTATTTCATACAAGATCACCTGACCACAACAAAGCTTGTCACTCCTTAAGACATCACAGAAGACACTATCATGTGGCTATTGAAACTCAAGAGAAAAGAGTATAGCAACCCTTGTTGATTGTGACGTTTGAGAGATAACATGATGACATCTTTAAGGTTTTGATAGGTTTGTGCAAACAGCAACATAACAAGGTCAGGGAGTCACGTTGGCTCTGCAGTTGACCATTAGGCTGAAGCAGAAGAGAGGCATATTTTGGAGAGTTAAGGATTGCCATACTTTTCCTGAAGAGAAGTGTTCAATACATTGTGTGATTTCTTAGTAGGCATTCAAATTATTTTCTAGGCAATGTCTACACTAAAGGCTAACAGGCTTAGTTTTCCAGAAATTATCCCGAAATGACTGACAGTTTTGTTCTGCTTAACAAAACACTCAAGCCGACTCCAAACAACTCGATTTTGGCAGGGGGTGTCAAACTTTACGACTGTTTTGCAGAGATCTAGTACTCTTGAGTTGGAGGAATGGCAGGCTTGCAGATTTATTATAGTTGAGGAGTGACAGACATACTGACTCTGTCATACTGACATACTAGAGCTCTGTGAAATTTAGGATGCAATTCATGGAGTAACTTTACCTTGTGAATGTGTAGGATTGTCACCTAAGGCTTGCTGTAGAACGTGTATGTGCATATGCAGCTTTCAGTAAGTATAGGATTTATGTCCAACAAAAAAAAGACAGTTCTGCCGCAACTTTCTGTCTTTATTAAGGCCCAGATATACTCAATCTTTTAGGAACAATTCTTACCAGCTGCTAAACACCTTACTACCATTGGTCCTCGTCATCGTTAGGTGTGACCGGAAGCGATTGCCTATCTTGAGGCCGACAGCTAATTTTGTTTTTGTTATTCAGTCATTCAAAATCAGTCAACATGAACACGTCACAACATAAATGTAATGACATAAATCAACTTAAACTAACGTATACACACAGACACACACACACACACACACACAGTGACCTTGTGTGTGTGTGTGTGTGTGTGTGTGTGTGTGTGTGTGTGTGTGTGTGTGTGTGTGTCTCTCTCTCTCTCTCTCGAACTGGCGCCTCTGGCTCGTCTTTATCCCCCACCCGGCTGATTAGGCCAATTCAGCGCCGGGCGTGCTTCCTCACAGCCCGTCCACGCCCTCCTCCTCGTCACAACCATGTCATGCGATTTTGTTTTGTTGAATTAGTCTACAAAGGTAAAACCATGATCATTCTTTTGTCTTTATTCTGCACATTTACACTTTTAATACGCTTATCTTTGCAGTAGTATCAGTGTTATCATAAATTACAATAACAGCGTGTGGCCGGTGCATATTATAGGAGCGTAATAGCGGGCTAGCACATTAGCGTCAAGAATTCACAATGTAAACATGACAAATTAAACATTTTCTACTGCATATATATTACTTTAAATCATCATCAGCTTCTTTTACTGACCTCATGTGAATTCTACTCATAAACTCATTGATAATACATTTAATGTCACATTAGTTTAGGATTTATTGAGCGTCCTAATATTTAAATCGTACTTCTAAATGCCTCCGACAACGGTGTGGTGGTGTCTGAATTTTCAGGAACAGTATACCGTTGCTTGGCTGTGTAGAAGTTCTTTTTACCCCTAAATGAAGAACAAAGAAGAACTTCTGTGAAGTATATCGGGGCCTTTAGTCATTTTAGAGTAGAGGAACCCCAGTAAAAACGCTTGGTAAGAGAATCACTAGTGTTTGTGATGATATGCGGCTGTGAGTGCGATCGCTGATTGAAGCGTTCCTATCTGCATTGCGTCCTGTCAGTTCTTCATTGAAAGAAGCTCATTGGCGACTTAATGAGATCGCACAAGCCTGGTTCAGAGTCAGAAGGATCTTTTCTAACAAGCTCGATTTGCTTTTCCAGTAGTGGGAGCCATTAACACAGCAGGAAGTCTTGTCGGTCAAAGGATTAAAGATCTCCAGCTGGGAGACACTAATCCATGCTTCATCTCTTTCCTTCTGGCTAGCTATTATGTAAATGAAGCATACACTTGAAAATCGTTGGAAAAATTTACAAGTGTGTTGCCAGCTTAAAGTGTTTAGCCAGTAATATTTCTCCTGTTTGTGCACATCACTGAAAATCTTGACATTTGGGAACTTGGCTACTCAGAGTGTTGATGATTGATTAATGCTAATCGTTGGTGTGATCTGTTTGTAACGTTCTTAATTTACTGTTGTGCAATCCAGCTGGGAGGTTATGTACTCTTTGGCATATTACACAAATGTCAGCTGATAACTGGAGTGCAAGTTCGCAAGGGGTTACTCACAATGATTGCATTAATGTGTAATGTCAAAACTTACTTTGACCATGATGATGTTTGAAGGTTCCTCTTTACTTTGTCTTCTTTCAGCCACAGACTCAAAGAGGGCGCTGTAGTTCTGGATCAGTTTGGCCATAATGTTATTGCAGATATTCTGCTCCTGTATACCATCAAAGCCAGATGACACACTGCGGAGGAAAACAGACAATCCATGTGTGTGGACATGATGCAAACATTGTGCTACAAAATTAAATTAATTTAGATAAAATAACATAAAAAAATGTTATTTAATTAAAGTACTGCAGAGATACTGTCAGGGATCACAGATTGCTAGCCTGACAGCTAGATTTGTGGTTTAATCATTTCTGACAAAGGGAACATGTTGTACAGGGAGACAGGAGAGGTATGTGCCTAAAAGAGGCAACAGTTTTGTCACTTACATCTTACTTAGCTGAGGTTACGCACATCACAGACACACACATGCTGAGGTGCCAGGGATTCCCTGAAACGGAGCGGCTGAAATATAATTAGGGGCTGCATTCTGCATCTGTCAGCTGGACAGATGGAAACCTATTTACAAGTTACTATAACAGGACTAACTTCAAAAATCTTTAAAGGATATTTAGGAAAAGCATCATTATTTACTCAACAACTAACCTGTAAGACTTTCTTTCTTCTGAGGAACACATGATAAGAATTTGAAGAATGTTGATGCTGCTCATTTCCATTCAATGAAAGTCAATGGTGACTGAGGTTATTAGTCTCTAACTTTCGGCCTAACGTCTCCTTTTGTGTTTCAAGGAATAAGGAAAGTCATAGGGGGTTCAGAACAACCATTTTTGGCTCAACTTCACCTTTCATTGATATTATACAGTATATTTACTATATTAAATAATGCTAACCTTAAAATGCGCATACCAACAACCACCCACATCTACATTATTTCTTTCCACTTTTTTGAATAACAGTAGTCGCTATAAAATGGAAAAGAAAAAATATGAAGTAGCACATAGGGGAGTATGTAGGTGTACTTCTAATATGTACAGTGTATCTCTTCATGGAAAAAGTTTCAAAATATTGATGACAATTTTTACAACTCATACATTAAAAAAAAGAAAGGATTAGCTTTGTAAAGAAATTAATACGCAGGCACAATTTGTGATGCTAGTGGCGCAGAAATGATTTACTTCACCTTTACACTCTCCACATTTCGGCTTTAAAGGATAATATATGGTAAACATTTGCTTTAAAGTGTGAGGTTACAGTACACAGGTCAAACTCGCAAGACAAACAGAATCAGTCATTACTGAGAGTGCATGAAAGCTATGCACCAATGCTTTGGGGTTAGTCAGAGGTTGTGAGAAGTGACTCTTCAGGACATGAGCCCTCAAGAATACAAACAGCGAATGAGAGGCCAGACTGAGAACATGACACCAAGACTACTGGCCATGGTATAAGTGCAGCAGAGACTAAATTTAAATAACTTGAGGGTACATGCAAGACAAGCTAAAATTGTTCACACCCTTGTAACAATTTTTTTTTAAGGAATTTCTGCTATAAAAGTGCATATCATATATAACTTTAACATTATTGCTGTGATGTTATTTGTATCTTTTTTTTTTATATAATTTTAAATGATTTTGATATTTTTTCTGGGGCTTAAAGTAAAAAATATGTCAAGATGGTTTAACTGTCTGGAGAAAATTATACTTGAGGAAAAAAAACTTGAAAATATATTTCAAAACCTTATGAGAAAGCTCATGATGAAATATGCTTTACTTGATGGTTAATCCACTTAGCATCAATTAAATCAATTGTCAACTTTTTAAGAAAAAAGTTTTAATTGTATAATTATATTAGACTTTCATATTTTTCCGTAGCCATTTAGTAAATATGAATGAATAAATAAATGAATGTGATGCATATATCAATTCACTGTGTTTGATAACTTACTGGAATACGTTGGGTCCAAACACTGTGGCCAGGTTGGTTGCTGTCATGCGGTTATGAGCGTGTTCCTGCTCCACGTGGGACAGGAAGTGACATAGGTAATGCAGGAGACAGTAATTAATCTTTGGCAACTGTTGCAGGAGCTCATGCAGACCCTTACAGAAGTCATCCTCACTGGATTCTGAAAGAACAGCATAGAAACTGAATAAAAGGTGTGTGCAGTAAATGTCTGCAATCTACAGCGTTTGCAGCATAATGTTGATTATCAGAAAATAAGAGGATTTCGCACATATAGCGATATATAATATCAATATAATATATATAATATTTCAGCTCTGTAGTTTCATACAAAGCAAGTGAATGGTGGCCGGAACTTTGTAGCTCTAAAATGCACATAAACACAGCATAAAAGTAATCCATACGACTCTAGCAGTTACGTCTATATCTTCAGAAGTGATATGTTAGGTGTGCGTGAGAAACAGATCAATATTTAAGTCCTTTTTTACTATAAATTCTCCTCCCTGCCAGGTAGGTGGCAATATGCACAAATAATGCAAATTGTCAAAAACAAAAAAGAAGGTGAAAGTGGAGATTGATACTTTAAAAGGACTTAAATATTGATCTGTTTCTCACTCACACCTATCCTATATCTTCTGAAGACATGGATTAAACTACTGGAGTCATATGGATTAGTTTTATGCTGCCTTTATGTGCTCTTGGAGCTTTAAAATGTTGGCGCCCATTCACTTACCATTGTATAGACCTACAGAGATGAAATATTCTTCTAAACATCTTTATTTGTGTTCAGCAGAAGGAAGAAAGTCATACACATCTGGGATGGCATGAGCATGAGTAAATGATGAGAGCATTTTCATTTTGGGGTGAACTATCCCTTTAAGTCAATCATAAATGTGGAAGTGAATAAAGCTGTGTCAGATTTACTCTGTAAGAGAAGTAGGTGAAGGGTGATGGCTACAGTGTGTGTGTGTGCGTGTGCGTGTGTGTAGAAGAGTGGTGGGGCGTGGGAAGCATAAAAGGGATCTCATTATGTTAAAGTCCCTAGACAGCCATTGCTGAAATATGCTTGAAAACCACTGATGGATTTACACTGATGGGAATCTCACTATAACTTTTGTGGCTCTCAATCCATGTATGTTGGTTTCGCGGTCAACTATATGATAGTGTACTTCTAAAAGCTGCCAACATCAATGGTGCCTGCTGTAAGTGATTTGTTAGACTTTTAGAAGACTTTCTGCCTCTCAACCATTGTGTGCGTTCACAGGGCAGCACATATATGCTCGCATAAGTGCCGGTACGGTGTCCAGCTCCCGTTAAATGCTTATGGTCAGATGGGAAACTGATTAGGGGGACCCTCCGTCTGCTCCTAAACAACTAGGCATGTCATAAAATATCTAAATATAAATTGTATCGATATATTTTGAGGTATCGATATATTAACATTAGCCAACATTTCAATTATAGGCCTAATTTGCGTGCTTTCCAATTCACTCAGTTGGGCTTCTGTTGAATGTCTGGCATAACAGAGATGGGAGACCACAAGGGGGTGATATAACAATTACTGAAGTAGGTCAAAAGCACCGGTATCTCAACATAGGGCCGGTATTTTAGAGCTCCTTGCACAGGATGCATACAAACAAAAGGTACAAAGACACTTCTTCAAGAATGAAAGCGATGTTGATGAATTTACAGGTTAGTGTATGAAACTGGTTTAACTGCAAAAATTAAACAATTAGATAGTATTATGACATTTGTCTGTGTATCTTTGAAGAGGTTTCATTCAAGCTGTCAAACCACAAAAAGTTATACTTGAATCTGAAAATACATTGTGTAGGCTATATGAAATATATATACATATATGCAGTATATCATCCACTGATGGCTAGAGTAAACATTCTTTTTCCTTTGATGATGATTTGAGTTCAACACAAATCGCAACGTGCGCAACACATTTTTGAGCAGCCTCCACAGACGGCGAGCCTGCGCTGTGTATGTACCTTCATGGATTTTTTTTTTTCGAGTTTTAGAACACTTTGTGTGTGAGCAGGTTTTGGAGGAATGGCTAATCAGCGGCTGTCTGGTGGAAGTTCCATGACAGCTAAAATCACTTACAGCAACTTTTTTATTTTTTTGAATCCCCTTTTCTCCCAATATTGGAATGCCCAATTCCCACTACTTAGTAGGCCCACTTGGTGGCGCGGTTACTCACCTCAATCCGGGTGGTGAAGGACAAGTCTCAGTTGCCTCTGCTTCTGAAACAGTCAATCCACGCATCTTATCACGCGGCTCACTGTGCATGACACCATGTGTGACTCGCAACATGTGGAGACTCATACTACTCTCTGTGATCCATGCACAACTTATCACATGCCCCATTGAGAGCGAGAACCACTAATCATGACCACGAGGAAGTTACCCCCTGTGACTCTACCCTCCCTAGCAACCGGGCCAATTTGGTTGCTTAGGAGACCTGGCTGGAGTCACACAGCACACCCTGGATTCGAACTCGTGACTCCATGGGTGGAAGTCAGCGTCGATACTCGCTGAGCTAAACAGGCCTCCCTTACAGCACCTTTAACTTTTAGCAGATGTACAGTCTTTTGCTTCCAGGAAAAAATGTACTTAGCAAAAGTTAAAAAAGTAAAAAAAAAATAATAATTGCAAAAATATTGCTGACTCATCTTGCACTCAGGGGCATATGCAATATTTTTTGGCCAATTAAATGCTTCTCTAGATTGAGACAGTCCCTCCCCCTAGTATCCCACTAATACTGACAAGCAACAGCAAGTAGCAAATAATAATTCATGGCAGTGATGAAACTAAAGGTAATCAATGATGCTTCAAATAAAACAAAGAAATTAGCAATTATTTCAATCAATGAACCACAAATAATTCGAATTTGGAATGTTCTCATTTTTTAATTAATTTAAAGATTCCATCTTGTCAGGAATTATCACATGTGGAGCAAATGACAAAATGTCACAAATTACTATGCAACTCTATCTGCACTGGCACATTACTAAATTTCCCAATACAAACACATTGTTTAATCTGCTAAATTTTCTGGCATCCAAGATGGACCATCTGTGCAGGATATATAGTGTCTCACACACACACACACACACACACACACCACTAAGGGAGATTAGGAAACAAACAGTGAGGGAAACAGTTGAGGTAAGATAGAGTGAGAGAACGGGAAAAAATTGCAGCAACCATATCTCTTGTGAAATCAACTTACATACCATTAATTCCTTTAGGAATTCTTTTTATGGAAAGACTTTTTTATGGAATCTCACACGGAACTGTTATCTGGCACCTAGACAACATTAATCATGTAAAGTCTCTGCGCTACACACAGCAGATGTCACTGAATACAACTGCAAATTTTAACTTTTAATGCTCCTCCTGGCAGTGAACCAACAAAATAAAGCCATTTATTACAGCCCCATCTAATCATTTACACCGTTCGGAAGCCAAAATCTCTCCTACAGCTCTTGAGTTGGAGTGAAGAAACAGAGAACGTGCTCTAAAGCTGTGTAACTCTACTAGGGAGGAGATACACAGGCAGGGGTGTAAAGTAATTGAGTAAAAATACTTAAGTATTACACTTAAGTATTATTTTGGGGGATTTGTACTTCACGCGAGTGCAATTTAAATACTTTTACATAATTACATTTCCAAATATTTATTTTTTTACTTTAACTTGAAAAGTACTCTGTAAAAAGTACTCTTTTTGCAGATAATTTTCTTTCATCTCACTAGACTGAAGCCGCCCGCCTCTTTCACTGCATCCGACAAATGATAGATTGACAAATGGCAAAGTGTCGCATGGCGGCTGTGTGTTGAAGTATATGTGTGACTCGACCGTATGTGAACGCCCGACTGACTGTGAGGTATTCATTCAAAACTATGAGCACGAAGTGAAAAAACTGATGGTTTTTGTCCTGCTACTTCTACAGATTGGACAGTTATGAAGTCAAAAATGATCATTCATGTTGCAAATATATATATAAAAACAAAAGGCTTTTGTAAATAAATGTGTACATGTCATTTATTTCTACACTTGCCTTCATATTTAAATCACATCTATGAATTTCTACTCCCTGTTTGCTGAATTATTGTTGTTGTTAGGGAACTATTAATTATGATAATATCTATAAAACCAGCATTGATGATGATGATGCTAATAAAATTAATGGAATCTGAGTAAATAATAATTATGAACTTTTTTTGAATTCGTCCATCTGCTCAACAGCAAGGTTTGGTAGCAAACCTCAGAAAACAATTCACAAAACCAACATTACTAACTTTCTTCAAAGCCTTATTTGAATTTTTTGGGATCTTTCTTTATGTATCAAGGGGCTGGGTGCTTAGATATCACAATTCGTGAGTGCCCTCTCCCATGCTACGAACACTGCGTGACTGTGGCAATGTTTGTGCTAAATAAAATTATGTGGTTCATTACACGTCTCAGGGCAGTTCCGAAGTCAAATGTCCACTGTGTGGCGCTAAAAGCGAGTGAAATGTTCTGCTTGAATGTTCTGAGTGAAATGAGGTTATTAAGGTTAATGATCTATCGAGATTGAAAGCAACAAAACCTACCTCTCAACCCTAAACCTAAACCTAACCGATAGGGCCAGAAAAAGCAAATGTGAGATGAAAAACACAATTTCTGATGCTGCCAAGTCATTTTGTGGTGCTTCTATGACACTTTCGGCTCACATGTGGACTCGCGTGCTCCTCGTGACTCATACCCCGATCCTTTCTATCGCATATGCAACACTATATCAATTAAACTTCCGTGCTATTTCATCACACTTAAACAAGCTTGTAAATGTTGCTGGTTATGTAATGCACACATAAAATGAGTCATGCCCTATAGTAAAAGTGTTTATATGTCATAAGATAATATTGTGTGAGGAACAGAGAGAAAAGTACGTGTTTAAGAACTGATAATCTGCCGTTTTACACGTGATATGAGTGAAAGTGATCATATATGAAAGTGATTAACATCCTAACTCACACAATCTCCTCTCTTGATTTCATTTTATCTAGAAAAAAAGTTACTTTGTACTTAAGTACAAATTCATGTGAATACTTTTTACAAGTATGTTTTTGGCTAGATACTTGAATTTGTATTAATTAAAATTTTTACTCAGAATCCATACTTTCACTGAAGTACTCTTTTCGGAGTACTTTTGACACCCCTGGACAAAGGTGCTTGCTTGGGCTCTTTGGACTCTGTGAGTCTTGCTGACTTGGACTGTGACTGGACAGCTGAAGATAGAGCAAACCATAAACTTGATCTAAACAATTAAAAGTTGACTAACAGCTTAACAGATTTGAACAGATAAGAAGCCATGTTTCACACACTTTAATTTTGCCATGCAAGTACAGCTCCTGTCTATGTGAATGTGGGAATTCCAAAATCTATAAAAGGAAAAAAACTGATTTCAAGGCTAACATTTCCATAACATCACCAATACAATCTGACAACAACTGCATCATACATTTGACTTCTTTCGCTTAAATCAGGTTTTAAAAAGATGTTTCTGACCTTGGTACAGCTGAATGAGAGAATTGTGAATGGAGGGATGGATGAGGCCTTCAGGTAGATCCCTCAGGAACTGCTTCATTAAACTGGCAACAGCAAAGGCATCTGCTTCCTCACACAGGTCCACCTCCTCTCCTCCATCAAACCTCCGCCGAAGGTTATCTACTGTCCGAACACTGCCGTTTACTCTGAACAGACCCTCCTGATGAAGACCTGATGGATAATGGAACAATGACATTTTTCAACTAGTAACAATTATGCCACTTTTAGCTCAAATGCAAAGTCAGTTGTGATAAATGCAGAAAGGTATGGGCTATTTCATCAATGTATCACAATTTAATCCTATTCAATATCTCAGAAATAATCTTATCAAATTTAAAGACACAATTACAGGTTGCCATGTGAGCAAATGCCTAATGCATTGATTGCCTGCTCTGAAATGTCATTGCACCATCTAGTGGAGAACAAGTAGAACTTCAGCTCTTATAGTACAGTTAGTTGACACACATAAAATAGTAGGGCTTTATGTTTAGTGAAGGCTGTACTTTACATCATGAAAGCTGATTAAATAAAAAGTTATAACTCAATTGATGTTGAGTTAATCCAAAGTGAGAGAACATTTAGATTAATGTAGTTGAAATTGGTCTTTAATGCCCACCCCTGTTATTTGATTTCACTATAATGACTTGATTGATTCCTATGATAATAATGTGAACTTATGTTAGTTTAATGGCTCTAATTTATGGTATTGCAATAGTTAAACCATGTTCTTTTTATTACATGGTGATTGTACTATGTTGTTTTAACAGTGTTTTACCAACAGGTGAGTAAACCATTGTGAGAACACTTTAAACAGATATTTTAAAGCACAAAAGCTAAAACAAACATCTCTAGACATCACGCAGATACTTCAATTAATGTTCACATCAACCATCAGAATGGGGAAAAAATGTATCTCAGTGATTTCGACCATGGCATGATTGTTGGTGCCAGACGGGCTGGTTTGAGTATTTCTGTAACCAGTGGCAGAGCTTGTGGGTGGACAGGGGGTGACCATGGACCGAAGCCTGGCCACCCCATTGGCCACCCCACTCGCAATTGCAGTTTTAGTCTTTATTTTTTGGTCATTGTTTTGCACAATGAAGTACTTTAGAGGTGAAACCATCTCTTAAACAACTTAACACGTGCACACACCAAGGTCGCCAAACCTCTCCGTCCTGGGTGTCATTGTATCCACTCAACAAACAACACCAAACAACACCAAAGTTTTTTTTAGAATATTACTATCAACATTGTGTATTGAGGGTGCCACCTTGTGGTGGAATAATGCAAGTACACCAATGATTGTGTCAGCAATGTAAACAAATTAAATAAAATAATAATAATAAAAAGCAAGATCTTCCCCACCTATATCTGTGGTCAAGAGCCGCTACTACACTATTCTATATTTTTCTAACTGTCTTAAAATGTTGAAAATTATTCCCTATCTGGGTATTTTGTAAATCCATTTATTATAGCTATAAGTGCCGGGCTACTAAAGACCCAAGGTATGTGATAATGTTTGGTGAAAAGCCCATGCATTTAAGGGTTAAATGTGTAGTTCCGACTGCTTTCTTTTTATTATTATTATTTGGGTTGACCTCAGAAATGATGTCCATTGCAATAGTCACAGTAGTTCACTAAAGCAGTAAAAGGTGTGACTTAGACAACATGCACTATTGGCCCAATCAAGTCACTGCTCTGTTGTCACTGCAAATTGATTTGTGTATTTATATGAAAATATTAATATTTTGTTTCTGGCATATATAAAATACATCTCAATATATACATACATATATATATAGTAACTATCATATCAGATATCTGATAACATAACTTCTTCCTGGATATTCCTTATATTGTTTTCTATAATGGCTCACTAAAGCAAGGTTATTTTAATGCTGTATCACTGTTCCCAGATCAGATTTCTTCACATCAACTGTGGTCATATCTTACACTTTAAAAGAGCATGAATTGAGAAAATCATTCCCAGACACCAATCACTTGCCATGCTTCTCGAGGAACTCCACCATGCTCCGGACCACCACGGGAACCCCATCCTTGACAAGCCCCAGGTCCTTTAACTCCAGCAGGGACACTCCAAAGATCTTCTTTCCCACTGTGGTTGTGGCTGGAAAGGGTTTGAGCATGGGAAATTGCACCATCTTTTTCATGTCCTCCTTGACCTGAACGGTTCCCTTGTTATGCTTGGAAAAACAGAAGAGATAGGAGCAGTCAACCACATCCACTGTTTTGACTGGGTGCATTATGAAGACCCCTAGTCCATATATCACCCTTTAGATTAACAATGAAAACCTTGACAAGTGCCAGTTTAAGGGGAAATGTCCGTGACAGGGAACAGGAGGGAGGGACATATCTAGTGTATGTGTACCTACGTCAGGAGGGGTTGCCATGCACCTGTAACCAGGTGAGAGGAAACACACACACTCACACACACACTCAAGCTGGCACCTGACAGTAGATCAAGCTCAGCTGTGACTGGAGAGGTTTGTTATTGGTCTCCAGAGAAGGAAAGTTATACTGATATGAAGAGCAAATATTTAACATTTTCTTAAAGGACATCCGGTGAAGGCTAACAGTTCAGTAAAAAAATAAAAATAGAGCGCTACAGGGTATGAATAAAATAAAAAAATTAAGTGGATATCTATTTTATTATTATTATTATTATTAATATAAAACTTGTAAAAACTTGTTTCCATGTAAACTCCACGTGAGTAGGATACGAGTAAAAATAACGTAACCTATTCATCGCCATGTCGAAGAAGGCTAAGCGTAGTAAATAATTGTGTAAAACAGTTGAAAGGTGCAGATAAAGCTTGAAAATGATTTTAGTAAACCCCAAAAAATTAAATACAAATTGTGGAAATAAGAGCATTTTCCCGCTTTTCCGTCTCTCCCAAAAATGTAGGCTGCCAAACCATATTGTTTCCGTCAAAGTTAAAGGTGCAATATGTAATATATTTACTGTACTAAAGTATACATTTTTCATAATATGTTATCAGAGAATTAGGAAACATGCTAAGTTGAAATACTGGCTTCTCCGAAAACAATGCTACAGTCAGTATAATGTGTGTGTTTGAAATGTTCCGGCGGGAATGTCTGTTTGTGTTTTGGCCTGTGTGATCCCGCCCACTACCCATTTCCCAATAGTGTTTCGACACCCCGGGTTGCCAGATTTGAAACAAGTTAGCGATCAAACGCAGCACACCACAGCCACAAGCCAGCAATACATCTAGCTAACACTGACAGAGTTATAAAAAAAAATCCACATGAGCTGGTTTATAATTGTAAAACCATAAAAACATTGCAAACACACAGATTAGCTGATCAACTTACAGTGCAAGGCTCGTCACTTGCCATTGTCAGTTTGCTCGTTCCTGTTGCGTGTCCTCAACCTGGCAACCCATGTGAGCTTCGACTCTGGGGAGTTGGGGGCGGGGAGACAACTCTCTCCAATATTTTGAATTTGGACTGCAGTACCCATTTTAAACGCTTGATGTCAATGATATATATTGCTCCTTTAATGTAGTTATTGTACTGTAAAATAATAAACATGGAATCTACTTCAAACAGTATGCTCCATGAAAGATGTTTACAGGTTTCGTGTAACAACATTGTTATAATGTCATTAATATTAATGTTATATTATTATATAGCTATGGAATTTTGACAGGAACTATGGTTAACATGGTAAATGTTTGCAAGGGGTGTTAAAAGAAACATGCAGACCTATTACTTTCTGCCTATATCATAATATTAGCCTATCTTTCTTCAGCAACTTTTTTTTAACTGAAATATGATCAATTAACTCTCTGAGAAGTTTCTGTGGGCACTGACTTTATTAAAAGATTTCTATTTCCTCAGAAACTCCATTGTGCTTTCAGTGTATTCATCTAAATGAGACAAAGAGCACAATAATGGATTGTATTCATGGGTTGTTAGCAGCCCTTCACTAAATGAGAAGGCTTGCTCATTCTGTGCCCAGTTTAATTGTGAGAGGTGGACATCTAATTGGGTGTTCTATACCAAATGTTCTCTTTCAGCGAAGCGCGGCCTGAGCTGCATTGTAAACACACATGTTTATCTTTTCATTTTCTCACATTTTATGATTGTGGGTCTCTTTCAACTAAGCAGGCCATGGATAAATCGAGGATAATCAGGGATCTGCATGGACACATATGCTTCAACAAGTGTAAGCCACTGGGCCATGTGTTCTTACACACTGACAAATGAGTCACTTTGAGGGTTTAATCTCAAACTTTCCCCTTTGTTACAAATCTAATTTGTTTTTCATACACATAATCGTCCTTAAAAATAGGCAACAATTGCTTACATCCATGTTTGGCATACACAGATAGTGATAAGAATGTTTCCCAGAGCAGAAATCAAAAAACAATGTTAGATATGATTAATAATCCACCGGTATTTTGTTACATACATGATGCTTGCTAAGCTTCCTAGTGTTGAGTGCCTTGGAAGTTTGTGTTAAGAACATAAGCCTGTCTGAGCTTCTCTACCCATGAGAGACCTACAGCAGCAGATGTCCATGAAATCTCCCCTCCACCCAACATGTGGGCTCTCACAACACTTCATATGCAAAAGAGTTCACATATAGTGTAAATTAGGCACACCTATGGGGCCAGATGGGTTGTCATGTGGTCTCATTTGTTGGTCTGAACTGTTGAGGTGACAATCACCACAAAAATTTCAAAAGTAGAAAAAATGTCCCACATTATTCCAATTCAACCGGCATAGACATACACTGCCCTGGTTATTCACAGTCAATGATATTTGGTATCTTGGTATCTTTGTACTGCCAGTTTCCATTACAAGTTCAGACAATGTTCTGTATTTTCTTAATGGCACCCCCTGCTTTGACTCTTGGGGGGAAGTTAGAATCCTCCCCCTTCAGTAAGCTTCTCATATCACATGAATTCCCATAGTAACTTTGCCTTGAATACTAGCAGTAAAATAGTTTGTCACCTACTTTGGAAAAATTAACTCTAGCTGTAAATATTGTCAATTCGAATGCAAGGCTTTACGAAAGGTGTTAAAAGTGCAGGTTCAATTTCACGTCTGTTTGGTGAGAAGCGAGTCTCAGCATGTTCATTCATATTTCATGCTCTCTCTCTCTCTGTGTCCCTTGACCCACTGGGTGGTCTTGAGAGTGCAACTGGTTGTTGCAGTCAGACATGCTAGCGCAACAGCTGCAGAACATCCCTATACTATTATAAGGTAGAAGGAAACATCTACACCACTAAACTAAACTTTCCAAAATATTGCTGGTTTATATACATGTTTTTCAATTCTTCTGCTGCACGTATTTGTAGATGCATTAGGTGAAAGTGTTGGAGGACTGTGAGATGTTGTCACTTCCAGCTGATCTAACAGTGGAGACATTGTGTGCAAGGCTACGAGGAAAAAATGACCTCCGTTACCAGCTTTTTATCCAGTTTGAAGCCCAAGATGACAGGCAAGGCTTAAACACTCAACAATGACTGCACAATAAACTAATGTAAACACTCACAGTAACTTCCATACTGACGGTCTTAATGCTGTCTGACTTTGAATCCCCCTGCCTTATAAGGAGTCATTGGCCAGCATTTTTTTGTACTTACACAGATGGTTATTGCTCCAGCCCCCATTCTCCCTTTTGCTCCAGGAAGAGCCTGAAATCAAAGAGTGATGAATTCCCCGAATTCCTTTTCCTTTCTTATACAAGTCTTCTTAAAATCTCATAACAAAATCCATGGCTGAGAATGTTATGTTAGTTCATTTTTGATCCTTTTGAATGGACGGCGATATATCCAAAAACTAAATAGGCAAAAAAGAGGAGTCAGCCTCCCTTTTCTAAAACCTCAGTGGAGCTAGTGACTCCACACCAAATGAAATCTGAGCCCCGCAGCCTAATTGGCTGGTCTCATGAGTCACATGACCAGCTGGCCCAAACCTTTGAAAGTCTCTCCACATGGGGAGAATAAGTGGAGGCAACATCAATTACCAATTCAAAACTTTTCATGGCTCATGGCAAATGGTTGCACTTTATTTTCTCATACACAATGTAGCTGAGATATCCCCAAAGTTTCTCACTTTTTTAGATGAGAATTTTAAAATAATTATGTAGTTCAAAAGCCGGTATGCACAGGTTTTGTACTGAATAAAACAGCAGACTTTGTGCATTGTACTTCCTTTGCCAGTTGAGGAAGTTCAACCTGCCACAGGCGTTGCTTATACAGTTCTACTCAGCAGTCATTGAGTCTGACCTCTACACTTCATTAACTGTCTGGCTTGGTGCAGCTATGAAATCGGATATCAGAAGACTTCAAAGGACAGTTTGGACTGCTGAGAGGATTATTGGTTGCCCCCTGCCCTGCCTTCAAGAACTGTACACTTACTGTACCTGACAGTTTGGAGCTCATCGGGTAAAGTATAGCCACAGCAGATCATGAATGTTTTGACCTGGAACCACCAAAAGTCCAAGCACTTACCAGTGTCATATGGTACTACATGTAGGACGACCTGGTTCAATGCCTCAGCCACTTTAGGAGCTGTGGAGTTGCCTGATGACAAAAGAAATGCAACATCAATTATTAGTGGTTATTTTATGGCTATTTAAATAGTACAGGTAAAACTCACATTTTAAACCTTGAAGCTGTGGTTTTAATAGCTGCATTTTCAAAATTACCCAACAGGGGGCATAGCCACTCCAGAATCTTTGGAGGTCACTAAAGCTGCCTATTGAATACATACTATATGCCAAATTTATATATGAGGGCTGACAACAAACAAAGTAAAGACATAGATGGAAAATACTGCTTAATGCAGAAATCACTATATACAGTATATAAATAGTTGTACCATGCAACATTTCCAAAAAGCTATGGTAGTACCATGGTACTTCTCTGTTAGAGTTTTACATTAGCAAAACCATCCCAATTCATCATTATCCCTGTAACTTAATGACTTTGACAACATCATGTGATTAAAATGAGAAAACAAACCTGTTTCATCTCCCTAGCCGGTGGCATAACATGTTTTGCCTCTGGGCTAGACCTCCTCTACTGAAGGCAGACCAGCATAATTGATGTAGTCGGTAGGCTTGACCTCTCCATCCAGTCTCACCAGGGCGATGTCAAACTCTACTGATGGTACAGATGGGTACTGAAAGCCCTCGTGCCTATAGATGCCCAGCACGTTAAAGCACTGCTCACTGGGCTCTGAGAAGGTCAGGTTGTGTTTGCCTAGACACATCTTCCAGCGTTTCAGCTCATCTGCATATCTTTGGCAGGTACACACACACATATATGAACATTCAAATAACATGCATATAAATAATTTACAATAATGAGCATAAGTCAGCGGACAAGTACATACTATTGTATAGTGCATTTTTAAAACTCGTATGAGAATGAAAAATTGGCATTACTAGCTACTACATGCATGTTTACAGCATCATTTATAATGTTCAAAGTGTAAAGTTTTATAGTATTCGAAAAATAAAGTTCTTTGTTTTACCTGATGATGCAGTGAGCAGCAGTAAGAACCCAGTACTTGTGGATGAGAGTCCCACCACATGTGTGAAAGAACTTGGGTGAAGGTTGTGACTCAAGTCAAACATTTAATAAAATTTTACAAACAGTGTAGTTTTCTTCTCTTCAGCGCAACAAACTCGGGAACACACCCCCTCTCATCTCACGCATTCTTAAAGGGAACGTAATGGAATAATAACTGTATGTGAATTCTGCTTCTCACTTAAGCATATGACGCCACACTTGCCCCCTCCCCCAGAATTCACAAACACAGGCACTGACGATTTATCGGGGGCTCGAATGATGCATCCGGTTCTAGAACAACACCAGGTGATGTCAACACCAGGGGCACAACTTCCAGCCACCGAGTGGTCCGATCCATCATTGTGAGCAGTTGAGCATACCCCCGAGATGGGGAAGGGAACCCACAAGGTGAACATTTGCATGACCAAAATAATGCACAGGCACCACAAAACGTACTAATGGTACTTTTAATGTGATGCTGAACTTTTGCTTTCTGACATGAGATGCAGGAATCAGACCACGCCTCACACATTTCTTAAGGCCATGCCAGACAAATTTAGCGGCTATCAACCTTTGTGATGCTTTCTTGCCCGGAAATTGTGAACAATGTCAAAAACATGTTGTCTCCAATCTTCAGGTGCATCACAAAGGAGCGAAACATCAGGCTCATGATATTTGACATCATCCAACTGAAGGCTAGTGACCGCTACCTTGTAGGACTGGCCCTCCAGATCAGAAACCTAAGCAGCAGCCATCCCAGCATAATCAATGGCCAAGTTTACTGTATCGACTTTAGCTCGTGAATTGCAATCCATTACTGCATTTGTTTTCCCCCAACATGTTGGATATTGGTAGTGAATTCAGATATGTAAAACAAGTGTCACTATTGGTGGGCAGACCATGGCTCCAACAATCAACGGTTTGTGATCAATAAAGGCTGTAAATGGCCGGTCTTCAAGTAGGAAATGGAAGTGACGGGTGGCCAAGTACAGTCCAAGTAACTCACGATCAGACGTGCTGTATTTTTGTTCGCTGGGATGAAGATGGAGGCAAGTATCACGTGGCAAGTATCACGCCTCAATATAGTGGCCAAGGCGATAAATTGGCTGGTAAATGGCCATTTTGCGATTATCAGCATCTACCATGTGAGTGGATAGCCCCATTACTTTTTTAATGGTGCACTCAATATTTTTTTCCTTATTAAAAACTCCTAAAGACATGAATTTTAAGTTCTACAGCATTTCTATGTGGTTGCTAGGGTCTTCTGGGGCGTTTCTGGGGCGTTGTTACATTATGTGGTTTCTAGTTTGTTGTGGGTGGTTTCTAGGGCATTGTTATGTTTTGCTAGGGTGTTATGTGTGCTTTCCAGGACAGTGTTATGTGGTTGCTAGGAAGATCTGGATGGTTTCTAGGGGATTGATGTGTGGTTGCTAGGGTGTTTTAGATGGTTGCCAGGGTGTTGCTAAGTGGTTGTTAGTGTGTTGTGGACAGTTTCTTGTGAATTGCTATGGGGTTGCAAAGAAGATCTGGGTGGTTTCTAGGGCATTGATGTGTGGTTGCTAGGGTGCTATTGATGTGTGGATGGCTGCTAGGGCATTGCTATGTGGATTCTAGGGTGTTGTGAATGGTTTCCAGGGAATTTCTATTCAAGGCTTTGTTCAAATAATAATGGTGATGCTAACTAATACAGTAACTGATCTATCGTACAAATCGATCACTTTAATGAGCAAACATATAGACTCTGGTATGTGATATCACTGCACATGTTTAGATAAACATCTGATCCTTTTAGTGATAAGAAAATCAATATTAACATTCAGGCTGAATTAGATACAAGATGTCTAGAATCATTAGGTGTAGAAAGGTGATATATTACAACATATCTCCAGATCTAGAAGGGTGAAGGTTTAACTGTACATGCATGGACACCTGACATCGCCAGGATTGAGCTACGGCAGGCTCTCCGTTCACTATGAGAATTTTGACAGCAGGGAGGATTACAGGCTTCCCGCTGCTCTCAGGACAGTCTGTGAAAGAGAAAGACATGAAACAGCTTCAGTCACACCATCACGTTTTAAAAGAAGCGTTCAGGTGCAGGATTTTATCTGAATAGATCTGTAACATGATGATTTTAACTGACAATTATCCTCTCTGCAAATTACCTAGAGAAAATAGACATTTCACAAAGGCTCGTTACAAGGGTTGTAGTCTTCGTAGGAAAAATTAGCATTGCAGTGGAATGTCTACTTCTAACAAATTCCTGATCCCTGCCCTCCTGATGCATGCTATGGAACTGCTTTATTATGGAGAACATCTAATGAGCCATTTAAACTAGAGTTAAACTATTGTTTACCAATTCAACACACAAGTATCATCTGCTGTCTAAATAATGACAATATCGGTCCTGTGTAGGGTTATGATGTCTTCTGTAAGATATCTTCACATACAGTACTTGAATCAATGTAATATATCTTATATAAATGAAACATATAGTTCACACTACAGTATCTTGATGTCGTCCCATGGGTTGGGTGGTACAGGTGGTTCTGTAGGGGTAGGCAGGTTAGGATTTTGGAGTCACAGAATAGGCCTGTTAGATAGCAGACACGTTTTAGATATGTTGACTTTTATGGGCATGGTATACATTATTTCAGCAATTGTTATTTTGACTTTCTTTAGACCTTAAAAGCAGCATTTAGTGACAAGGGCATCATAAACAGGTTGCATTGAAATAGCACTGAACAACATCCTTGTCCTTGCTCACCTTATTTTTTCGCTCCTGGTTGTGTGCTGTCATAGAGGACCACGTTGTCATAGCACCGGCCGATCATAATACCAGCCTATTCCGTGTCAAAATCTGTAAATGTCAATTTAATGGTCTTCCCTTTGGGACTGCTTACAGTCCACAGACACATGCTGTTAGCCGGGTAGTTCATGGGCCAGTTTTTAGACTTGATGACGCCTGTCTGCTCCTGTGAGAAAAATCCACATCCCTGGATATCTGCAGGACAATATAAGTGCAGTTTGCTTTGTTCAGACAAAATTAAGGCTATAAAATCTGACAGTTATAGAAAGGATTGTTCCAAGTAACAGAGCAAAATATAATAGTAATTGTCTTGCTATGAACTGGTGCGTTGAATCTGAGGCTTTATCCCCAAGTCTAGGACGAGTCACACGCTACCAGGGAACAAAAGAAACGCTCAGCCATGCGACTGTATTTTGCATTATTTCTATTTAAATATACATATTGTCCCAGTGAAAATGGGATTATTTAGCCGTTTTTTCTTGTATTTAACCAGGGGTGTAAAAAGTGAAATTGTGGATACCGAGTAAAACTTTTACTCAATTAAAAGTCCAAGTATCCAGCCAAAAAACAAACTTGTAAAAGTATTCACATTAATTTGTAATTAAGTATTAAAAAGGTAACTTTTTTCCTAGCTAAAATGAAAGCAAGAGAGGATATTGTGTGATTTAGGATGTTGTTAAATTTGATTGGTTTAAGTCGCCTTTTTACTGTCTCTGACGACAGATTTCTCCCCAGTGGCATTTGCAACCTGGTCCTAGAATCATGTTACAGTTACAACATTTTTGCAAATTGATTTTTATGTGGCCTGTTGTACGTAATACAGCAATTTCCTGGTGGAATGAACACTAGAGGCGCTAAAACAACAATGACTTTTATCCACTTTCTATCAAAGCATGTTTAAAACGGCAGATTATCAGTTAATAAACGCTTACTTTTCTCTCTGTTCCTCACACAATGCTATCTTATGACATCTAAACACTTTTCTAAAGCACATGACTCATTTTATGTGTGTATTACATAACCAGCAACATTTACAAGCTTGTTTAAGTGTGATGAAATTGCACGGAAGTTTAATTGATATAGTGTTGCATATGCGATAGAAAGGACCGGGGTATGAGTCCTTTCATAGTGAGATGAAAGTGTCATAGAAGCATTACAAAATGACTTGGCAGCATCAGAAATTGTGTTTTTCATCTCACATACTTTTTCTGACCCTATCGGTTAGGTTTAGGTTTAGGGTAGAGAGGTAGGTTTTGTTGATTTCAATCTCGATAGAACATTAACCTTAATAACCTCATTTCACTCAGAACATTCAAGCAGAACATTTCACTCGCTTTTAGCGCCACACAGTGGACATTTGACTTCGCACAAATCTTTCAACACACAGCCGCCATGCGACACTTTGCATTTGTCAATCTGTCATTTGTCGGATGCAGTGAAAAGGCGACTTCAGTCCAGTGAAATGAAAGAAAATTAACTGCAAAAATATAATGAGTACTTTTCAAGTAAAAAGTACAAGTTAAAATTTAATTAAGTAAAAGTATTTAAATTGCACTCGAGTAAAGTACAAATTCCCCAAATGAATACTTAATTGTAATGCTTAAGAATTTTTAAATTCTACGTACTTCCTGGCCAGTAAGTGGTGATATGCACAAAGAATGCGAATCACCAAGAAGAATATGAAAGTGAAAGTGGAGATTTATAGTAAAAAAAGTACTTAAATATTGATCTGTTTCATAACCACACGTATCATATCACATTTGAAGATGTTGATTTAACCACTGGAGTCTCTTGGATTATTTTTAAGCTGCCTTTATGTGCTTTTTTGAGCTTCAAAGTTCTGGTAACCATTCATTTGCATTGTACGGACCTTCAGGGTTGGGATATATGTAAAAAAAATCTTTGTTTCTTTTCAGCAGAAGAAAGAAAGTCACACATCTGGGATGGCATGAGAGTGAGTAAATGATGAGAGAATTTTCATTTTTGGGTGAACTGTCCCTTTAACATCCTTGAATCAAACTGAATACATTAGGTTACACCAACAAAAAAGGGTTTGATCAGGTAAAATAGCACCTTAAGGTAACGATTGCGGGAAACCACTTTTTACAGCGGGATTTTGTTCTTTTTTGTTTTGGTCGCTTGATGCGGGATTTATTCCACACACAGTATATGAATCTCTCATGTCATTAATATCAGCAAAAATCCATATGCACCATAGTTCTGGTGGCAATTTTACTTACACTACACTACATGTAACACTCTATAAACCTGCAGAACATGCTAGTTTTATATAATGGCATGTTTGTATTATAGAAAGCCGATAAATTGTATGAAAACGCTTTTATAATACACCATAGGTCTTCCTCTTTCTGCTCAGGTTTAAGGAAACTGCGAGCAGAATTTACTGTGAGTCTAAAGAGAATAAGTAATGGAGACAAACTACAACTGCAAGCTCCCGCAATGCATGTTAATGCAGCTGTCAATCAGCGTGACTACAGATGACTTATTCTCTTTTGTTAGGGGTTGTAGCATCTGCTGACGAGGGAAATCTTTTTCATAGATCCAGGAATGTACAGTTGCTGTGAAATATAGCTCTTTCAATTTCCACTGTAGAATTTGAGACATTTACATGGAAGACAAGAGCTGTTCGGTACTATTCCAGCTAGGAGCAACAACTTGTTCAGGAGAACCACACACTAGCATACACAAAGTCGCAACCGTAGAGAAGTGATGGCTCTAGGGCATCTAAAGGTGTGTGTGTGTGTGTAGGTGTAGGTGTAGGTGTAGGTGTGAGTACATGGATGTCTCTAAAAGGTGTTTTACCCATGAGGTCCTCTGGATGTACAGCTTCCAATATGGCAGAGAAGCCACAATCAGCCAGCCGAGCATCTAACTTGAAACTCAGCGACATAGTGTTACTGACACTGACTAGAACAGGGGGAAGAACAAACCCACAGTGTGTGCCTGAGAAGAAGAGACAGAGATAGAGAGAGATTAGAGTTTCTACATTGTTTTCCCTCTACTTTCACACTGACATTGCCAGATTACAGACTGGGCCAATGGGGCCTTGTTCCCGACACCCCGATACAGCACAATAGATATAAAACGTATATAGTATTGGTGTCTCAACTGTTAGTGTATGACACTGAATTTGATTCCCATGGAACATGCATACCAATAAATTATTTTGTCTTTTACAGTGTGTTAAATAATGATCAAATGGTGGAGAATATCCAGATGCGTGATTTATCCAATGTCAATGGTGCATAAAAGCATTAAGCAAATTATCATCATCATCATCATCATCATCATCTCTTTGTCATTTTAAGATAATGCTTTTGTTGCATTAATGCATTAATATACAAGTAAATATGCAAATGGTATCTAATGACCATGTGAGAGAAATGAACAAGACAAATTCATTTATGTTATGTTTTAAAATGCATAAGTACTGTATTTATGAAAAGCCTAGTTTAACATTATTAGAAATGCATTTCTAGACAAGGTGTTTGTACTCTCTTCAGGGTGACACATGCTGTCAGCAGAACAAACACTCACACACTTCTTCATACTGACAGCCAGGACAAAGGATGTGATCTGAAGAACACACACACACACACACACACACACACACACACACACACACACACAAACACTTGCAACCGCCAAGTAAGGACAAAATGTCAAGACCAATGAGCCTTACAACCCATGACTGCTGGAGGACCAAACTTACATTTTCTGTTAGTTTGTTTCATCTGACAACATTTCCAGACCCTTTAGAGCCCTTAAATCCAAGCGTTTTAAAATAATAGACTTTATTTCTTCTGCAGAACTCAGAAGAAGAAAAGGATGCTCTTTTTTCATGCAAATATAATGATGAATCATGATCAAAGCCTTCAAGCTTAAAAATGACTAAAAGCACCATAAAAATGGTCCATACTATCCTAATTTGTGTGCTATATTCTAAGTCTTCTGAAATCATCCGATAGCTTTGTGTGAGGAACAAATGCAAATTTAAGTCATAATTTACAAAATATCTTAATATCCACCATCCTTTGTGTAGCGATGTCCAATCTGATTTAAAAAACAAATTTTTTACTTTTCCTATCAAACAGTTGATCCATCCATCCATCCATCTTCAACTGCTTATCCGAAGTTGGGTTGCGGGGGCAGCTGCTCCAGCAGGGGGCCCCAAACTTCCCTATCCCGAGGCACATTAACCAGCTCTGACTGGGGGACCCCGAGGTGTTCCCAGGCCAGTGTGGAGATGTAATCTCTCCACCTAATCCTGGGTCTTCCCCAAGGCCTCCTCCCAACTGGACGTGCCTGAAACACCTCCCTAGGGAGGCGGCCAGGGGGCATCCTTACCAGATGCCCAAACCACCTCAACTGACTCCTTTCGACGCAAAGGAGCAGCGGCTCTACTCCAAGCTCCTCACGGATGACAAAGCTCCTCACCGTATCTCTAAGGAAGATGCCCGCCACCCTTCTGAGGAAGCCCATTTCGGACACTTGTACTCGCGACCTAGTTCTTTCGGTCATAACCCAGCCTTCATGAACATAGGTGAGGGTAGGAACAAAAATTCCGGCTCAGCTCTCTTTTCGTGACAACGGTGCGATAGAGCGAGTACAATACCGCCCCCGATTCTCACTCCATTGTCCCCTCACTCGTGAACAAGACCCTGAGGTACTTGAACTCCGTCACTTGGGGCAATACCTCCTTCCCTACCTGGAGTACGCACTCCATCGGTTTCCAGCTGAGAACCATGGCCTCAAACAGTTGATCCAGTTTACAAAATCTAATTAGTTCCTTCTGACCAAGCTTGTCATGACACTAGAACCAATGAGGTTTGATGTTACTGACATGTCACAATATTTGCGCTTTGTATAAATGAGTTGATCGATGATTGCATTTGAATTAAGAGTAAATAATAACTAAACTTTCAGTCCGTTCATCACACAAAGTGATCATATGCCTTCAGAAGGCTTAAAATATGATGCATATAGGAAATATAGTAGCTTTATAATATAGTATATACTGTATAGACAGTATAAGTAAACCGTACAGTCAGTCGGTTGTTATCGCAAAATAACCCAACAGGGTGATCATGTTTCTTGATGCGACGCGAAAGTAACTGTCTTACTGCTCATTATCCACTTTATTGTAAGACCACTTGCCAAATAATTAAATAAATGGACATAAAACATTACAATTATTTTATCAGCTTACTTGTATTGCAGAGTGATACGAGAAGTAGGAAAGATTACTTGCAATACCCAGATAACAGTCTGATTTGACTTAATCTCCAGATGTGCGGTTGTTACTTAAACATATCAGACCACTAGATGCCGCCATTGACCAATCAGAATTGAGTATTTCTGAGAGCTGGGTAATAATAACTGATATTATATAGAAATTGGCCATTGTGACATTCTTAAAAATTTATCTTTTTGTGTTACATATGTCACGATACACACACAAAAGGTTAGGATCCAAGTGCATTTATTAGGGTAATCCAAAATCCGTAGTCAGCCAGGCAAGAGTCAAAATCCATACAAAACAGTGCAAGAAACAAGAAACAATGGGACAAGAACTTCGAGGTGCTGGTAACATTAAACAGACATTAAGCAAGGACTCAACAACTAACACAGAAACAGACAGGGTATAAATAGACCAGTGCAAACAATGTGAGTGGGAACAGCTGTGTGTAATGATCAGTGATGAGTGACAGAACAGGATGATGGGAAATGTAGTACAAGAGGAAATGTGACAATCAGGGAAAGAGCTTCTAGAAAACCCAGGGAACAAACCAGACACTGTGACAACATAGAAGACAGAATGTTATATGAGTTTTGAAGCTTTAATCTGTCACTGCTTTACAAATAGCCAGGAAAACTCTTTGTGCTTTCTTATAGATCTGAACAAAAATCCAAACTCTTTATCTTTTCCCTCACACTCTCTCACACTTTCTTTGTCAGCATGCACTGGGTCTTTATTGATGGTATCTGGCATGCAGCCCTTGAAAAGCTTCTGCAGATGAGCATATCGGCTGCTCGCAGCTCGGCCTGATGTTCAGTAATAAGGAGCTGTAATTTATAGTATGCTCCTTTGTGAGAGGGATAAGAGAGAGCGATGAGAGTTCTAGCTGCTCTTGCGCCAGAGGTGCCATTTTAGTGTTAGTTATGAAGGTCGCTTCTGATAGACCTCACTATGACACATGCTATGCTGTCATGTCACATTCACCTATTTAAATTATTACCAAATATACTAAATAGGCAAAGTCTGTTCAGACTTTGAGCACAGTTTTAAAAATGTAATTCCAGGGAAATGCATGATGAGGGTTTTTGATAATCAGTTTTCATGGTCAAATATTGTGGATTAGATGAGACATTCTAGATATACAACCTGCTGAATAGGACATCTTAAACCAGCCTAGGATGGTTTTAGCTGGTCTCCCAGTCTGGACAGCAGAAAAATGCACCAAACCCCTCTAAAACAGCAAACAGACCAGCATGGGAAACCAGCTAAAACCAGCAAACCAGCTTATGTTTTATTTGGTTCCTACCCATGACAAAACTCTCAAAGTAATCAGCATGTTGCTACCAAATGTTCAGCTACCCTAACAAACAACGCTACTGATAGCATGTTGCACAAGCAACCTAAAAGACACATGTTCTGGTCCCAGGTAAACCAGGAAGTAATTGCGTTAACATAATCAATGATGCGTTTCTCAGCTTGTTTTTTCCTTCCTAAGATTTACTCCATTGACTGTAAGGTTAAGGATTGGGGTCCGGGATTTGAACAAACATCTAACCATAAATATGACATTTTTGTGCGTATATTGTTGCCTTTCGTCACGTCACTGTTTGTGCAAAGGACATCTATCATCAAAGGACAGGATATCTCAAATCGTGCAGACTGATCACACTGTAAATTCTGCGACAATAGGTCGAAAGTTGTTCAGCTAAATTTGGTTTGTGCTTCCTGAAATTCGAATCACTGCTCCCTTGTGGCCAAAGCTGGAAGTGTTATTGAATGTATGGACATGCGTTCCACTTTCTGGGTGAAATGCCCACAGAGTGGGGCCAAAAGCGAATTGTAAAGCAAGTTGTTTTTAGGTGTAAATGATGTAAAACAGTCAACAGGAATACACATTTTGATTAACCATAAGCCCTAACCCCAAGTATTCACAATAATAATAGTGTTGCTAGCTTTTGCAAACAAAATTAACTAAATATAAAGTATATAATTAGATTAAGTCATTGTACCTGACCATGATGCAAGCATAACTTAATCGTATCTTACCCAGTGACTGCTGACAATCAAAGATGGTGAGTTTATCATCGCCGCATTGGGACGCTTCTACCACAACGGCCAAATCAGTGACTTGCAGTTTGGTGAGAAAGCCCTCATCCACATTGATGTCCCAGGATCAGCGCAGGTTGGCAGGATAAGCCTCAGGATAGTTCTTGGAGTTGATTTGACCTTTACGTCTAAACAGCTTCCAAGGGGATTCACAGCCGGAGTCTGAACAGAGAGTGACAGAGCATTATTCTCTGAACAATAATGCAGAATTATTTTTTCACAATTGTATCCTACATAGAAGAGTTCCCTTCAGTTTAGACAACAAACTGTATTAATAAACCCTACTTACATTGATTTACTTGATTATATGCTAAAGTTGTATTCTCATGATATAAAATCCATCTTCATGTCAATGAATTGAAGCTTTCTGAGAACTTTATTAGACTTTAGGGAAGTTTAGTGATCAACAGTTGAGCCCTGTTATTTTACTATGATAAATTACAAAGAATCCATGATGCAGATTAATTCTTAACTGGCTCAACTGGCACTGTACTTAACTGCTGGGGCAGGCGTGGAGGTCTGAACAGGCGTGGTGGTGTTTGGTCGAGTCGTAGTTGTTGGGGTGGTTGTAATTGGTGGGGTACTGGCTACGGTGTAGGTAGCACTGAAGCCTTTAGCAGTCATGCTAGAATCCGACTTGAACGAACGAGCATTCTACTGCCAGTAGACACCGCTGGAGCAGGGACCTTGTTTCCATAGAAATTAACTAGAAAAATTAATTAATGGTTTTTAGCAGAAAAAATGACTGTACAGATGTTCACAGAGGAACAAAGAGAATCTTTTTGGATTCAGTAAATGTTAGTACTCACCCAATTGGGTGGCGCCATTTAAAGCACCATCATACGTAGATGTCCACAGTCACCACATGAGTCCGGGACACGGTCAAAGGACGTAAATATTAGCCGGACCTTTTCATCCTCAGGTACCTGTACCCTTTACTGGGGATCCAAAATCAAATGAATTATATTAATCTTTAACAACATGTTTAAACACAAATTGTATTACATTTCATGTTTGATTTTAAGGACATTTTTGTTACTATTGTATGAGAAACAATGATGAATTTAGTTTAATGAGGATCAACATTTTGCCATTGTACAATGATAATCACACAATAGGTTTTGCTCAACTCATTATAGCTACACAGTTATCATATCAGTTGCTCTTTGAAACTTTCACAGTGCAGGTGCTGACAGCACTGATAACAGCTACAGTATCTATCAGCACATCATACACCTCACCTGAGCATAACTAATCGACTCAAAGATTACAGCACCATTATCTTAATTACGACCTCAAACTGCTATTTGTAGCATTTTCTGTCTCGCACATGCTTTTTAAACATTGATTGATGCATAGTTGATGCAATTCTGGAATCCTTACAGAACTGGTGATTGAAATTGTGCTGTCTCATGCATCTTTAGTTAGTTTGATGTCTAGGCTGCAAGCCTGGCTGGTGATTAGCTGATGAGGGTAAATATGGTGCCAGATGGAGCCGCAGAACTGTGGGGAAGATTCCAGCAATCTGATTTCCACAATCAAAGCCCCTTGTGTTAAGATTAATCTTTGAATCTCCTCACAAACACAACCATTTCCTCTGTATGTGCAATCTGAGTGTCATCTGATTGATTATGTGTAACGATTTATTGAAAAACACATTGAATGTTTGTTGTGCTTGCCATGTAAAACCTGTCACCATGATCTGACTTTGGGGATTGGAGGGAGATGCCAGCATTGCTATGTTGTTGCTAGGGTGTTCTGCATGGTTGCTAGGTGGATGCTTGGGTGTTCTAAGTGGTTGCTTTGGCATTGCTAGGTTGTTTCTAGTGTGAGTGGTTGCTATGGTGTTGCTATGCTTCTGTGTTCTGAGAGTTTGCTAGGGCGTTGCTAGGTGGGCAGCATCGGATTCATTGTGCATAACAATTTATCGAAAAACACAATGGAAACACATTTACCAGGGCATTGATATGCACTTGATCAGGTGTTTGTATGTACATTAATTTGTAGGTCATTGCTAGATGGTTCCTGGGATGAATGGTTTTTATAGTTTTTCTAGGTTGTTAATAGGGTGTTCTGAGTGGTTGTTAGGGTGTTGCTAGGGTGTCGTTATCAGATTCATTGTGCATTACAAGTTTTCAACAAAAAAAAAATGGATCCAGATTTTTACATTTTGTGAATGTGGTGCTTGCCTGTGCAAACTATGGTGTCAGGGTATTGTGGGTGGTTGCTATGGTGTTACTATGTGGTTTATTGGGTGTTCTGATTGGTTGCTAAGCATTGTTAGGTTTAGTAGTTGCAGTGGTGTTGTGTGGTTGCTAGAGTATTTCTGGGGACAGTGGTTGATATGGTGTTGCTATGTCGTTGCCGGGGCATTGGATTCACTGTGTAAAAGATTTGTCAAAAAACTAATCGAACTAGATTTTTACATCTTGATGCTAGGGTGATGTGGGTGGTTGCTATTGTGCTGGAATGTGGTTGCTAGGGTATTATTATTTATTGCTAGGGCATTGTTAGGGTGAGTGGTTGCTATGGTTTTGTGGGGTTGTGAGGGTATTGCTGGAGTGAGTGGTTGATATTGTGTTGCTATGTGGTTGCTAGGGAATTCGTAGGTTAAGTGGTTGCTAGGGTGTTACTAGGGGCTTGTCATCAGATTCATTGTGCATAACAATTAGTCGAAAAACAAAATGGAATCTGATTTTTAAATTTTGTGAAGAAAATGTGGTGTTTGCCTGTGCAAACTAAAATGTTATGGTATTGTGGTTGGTTGCTTTGGTGCTGCTGTGTGGTTGCTAGGTTGTCCTGAGTGATTGCCAGGGCACTGATATGCACTTGCTCGGTTGTTTGCATGTACATTGATTTGAAGGGCATTGCTAGATGGTTCCTGGGATGAATGGTTGCTATGGGTTTGCTAGGGGTTACACCAATTTGTCAAAAAACACAATGGAAACAGATTTTTACATTTTGTGGAGAAATTGTGGTGCTTGCCTGTAAAAACTATGATGTTATGGTTGCTAGGGTGTTCTGATTGGTTACCAGGGCATTGTTAGGGTGAGTGGTTGCAATTTTTGTGTGGTTGCTAGGGTATTGCTGGGTTGAGTGGTTGCTAGAGTGGTGCTAGATGGTCATCATGAGATTCATTGAACATAATATTTGTAAAAAAAAAAAAAAAATGAAACCAGATTTTTACATTTTGATGTTAGGGTGATATTGGTGGTTGCTATGGTGTTCCCATGTGGTTGCAAGTGTGTGCTGATTGGTTGCTATGGGGTTGCTGAGGTGAGTGGTTGATATGGTGATGTTATGTGGTTTCTAGGGAATTAGTAGGTTGAGTGGTTGCTAGGGTGTTGCTAATGGGTCATCATCGGATTCATTGTGCATAACAAATTATCAAAAAGCTAAATTGAACCAGATTTTTACATTTTGTAAAGAAAATGTGGTGCTTGCAAACTATGACACTAGGGTGTTTTGGGTGGTTGCTAAGGTGTTCTGATTGGTTGCTAGGGCATTGTTAGGGTGAGTGGTTACAGTGGTGTTGTGGGGTTACTAGGGTATTTCTGGGGTGAGTGGTTGATATGCTGTTGCAAGGTGGACATCATCAGACTCATTGTGCATAAGATTTGTCAAAAAAGAAATGAGGGGGCTCAGATATTGATGCTGACTACCACCCCTGGAGTCGCGAGTTTGAATCCAGGGTGTGCTGAGTGTCTCTAGCCAGGTCTCTTAAGCAAACAAATTGGCCCGGTTGCTAGGGAGGGTAGAGACACATGGGGTAACCTCTTCATGGTCACTATAATGTGTGGTTCTCGCTCTCAGTGGGGCATGTGGTGATTTGTGAGTGGATTCCACGGAGAATAGCGTGGGCCTCCGCGCTAACGTGTTCAACAAGCCATGTGATAAGATGCACAGATTGACGGACTCAGACGCGGAAGCAACTGAGACTCGTCCTCCGCCACCCGGATTGAGGTGAGTCACTACACCACCACGAGGACTTAGAGCGCATTGGTAATTGGGCATTCCAAATTATGGGAGTAAAAAGGGGAGAAAAATCAAAAAACTAAATTAAACCAGATTTTTACATTTTTATGTTAGGGTAATGTTATGAGGTTTCTAGGGCATTAGTAGAGTGGTTGCTAGGGTGTTGCTTCGGGGTTGTCATCGGATTCATTGTGAATTACAATTTGTTGTAAATCTAAATTGAACAAGATTTTTACCTTTTGTTAAGAAAATGTGGTGCTTGCAAACTATGATGCTAGGGTGTTGTGGGTGGTTGCTAGGTTACTTGCTGGCCTATGTAAACAGTGCTCACTCTTAAGTATTTATGATATTCTATGATTCTCATGATATGCCTCGGGTCGTTCCCTTAGTGATAATATATGGGATTTTTTTCACCTGTTTTATCTCTCGCAAGGTGAAAGTAATAATTCTGATCACTAAGAAAAATTATAGCACACCTCTTTGTTGCCTTAGCAACCACCAGTTATTGGGGAAAAGAATACTCCTCTTAAACAGGAGTCAAATGCATTTACGTTACCCTGATTATGGCGATGAAGGTTATACAGTATATGACTTGAAGGCAGTGGATATTGAAATGTTCAGAATAATAGGTATACAGACCCTAGAAAACAAACAAGTAAGAGACAGATTGTGATCAATCTAGAGAGGATGTCGAGGTCATATTGATCATAGTCTGCACTTTGTAGAGTGCTCTGTTTTCATAGTTCTGTGCAGGAAAGTCAGGGGTCAACAGCTCCCCATGGTCACCTTGAAGAACGCCACCAGTCCCAACTATTTCTAGAAGCGAGGATAGAGAGAGCGAAAGAGAGTCAGCTGACTCCAAAAAGATATTCTGACGACCCCCACCCCCCTCCCAATACACCCCAGATACACACACACTGTGTCTCTTTCTAGGTCAACTGCAGCAAGACACATTTTACCGCCTCTCAGTATCCGTCCAGAGCAGAATAAAATACAGACATTAAAGTATAATATGAAAGCGCAGCAGGTGACAGTGTTGTTTCTTCTGAAATGTTCTTTTATGGTGCTAATAATACTGTTATGTAATAAAGTCTTTATGTAACTCTCATTGTCTTTACCTGATGTTGTCTCAGGGGCTACAGAGCGGTACAGCGCTTTGAATCCTTTCTCTGTGTATCTGTAGTTTGTGTCAAAGTACGCATACATTCTGTTTGCTAAAGACACTATTGGTTTAGGCGCAGTGTTTCCCTGCAGAAGGAACACATTCTTGGTATGCAACAATTAAGTCTTACACAGCTTAAATGCAATGTTTTTTAAGTTTTAGTTTCAAGTTATTTCAAAGCTTTGCACTACAAGTGGCATGCACTTATGAATATGTCGGCAATTCTCATTACCTCAACATGATAAAAAAAAATACATATTTATTATTTAAATGGTAACGTATTTATAGAGGCAGGTGCTCTAACAAGGAGGCTAAAGGATACAGCCTCTAGCGTCAGTCGCTAGTGCACCTCTTGAGGTCAGGAGAGTGAGGTTTACACACTGCACAGCTATCTACCAGCTGGCTCCTGTTACATATATACAACTTCTATTCCAAGTTTTACTCATGGAAAAAAAAGTTTTGTTTCAGGTACAAGGACCGTCACTGGGGTGGTACCCTTAAGGGGACTTTTTCTGTACCTCTAGTTAAAATTCATATCTCGTTTTGGTTACATACCTTTTAAAATGATCATACCTTATGAAAAAAAACTTTTTGTCTCCTTAAGGGTACAAATGTGTACCCAAAACAAGGGTACCATCCCAGTACCCAAGCTAGCACCTGAAACCGTACCCTTTTTTTAGAGTGTTGCTACAAGGTATACTTAAATAGACTTTAGGTGTAATTGAAAAAGTGTGAAAATGTTGCATTATTGTGAACATTACTGTGCATTAGAGTAAAGAACAAGTTTTTCTGAAAGTAGAAAGTGATTACAGGAAGCAATTGAGAGCCCAGGGAGAGTCATTTTGAGATTATAATACGATTTCACTTCATTATTTACACACATATGCAGCATTCTAATGCTTTTATTTGAAAAATGAGAAAGCTGTATTGTATTGCATGGCACAGACTTGACAATAGTGTGGCATTGCAATGAGATTGATTCATTTAAAAGTAATTTAATAGTCTTGAGCTTAGTAGTAACTTAACATTTTGTGAATTATAAGTATCCAAAAATAACAGAGTCATCGTAAAAAGACAAATATCCCTGCAAAAAACAATATAAATTTAAATGGTTTCCACTACAAATACGATTACGAGTGTAGTGTGTTTTGGGCCATATTTCTTTAGGATTTAACAGTTTATGTTGGTTTCCATTACAGATGTGTATTTCTCCCAAATGGTATCCAATAGACATAACATGCCACCAATAGAAGCCAACACATTAGAGACCCAGAGGGAATATTATAGTTTCTATTAAAGCCTTTTGAAATTCTGTGCGGCTTTGTTTTTTCAGCAGGAAGAACACTAGTATATCAGTTAGGCTAGAATGTAATCAAAAACGTTAACATAAAAGAGCACTGTGTTTTCATGAATCATAAGTAGGCATCCATTTCAAACTGGGCAATGTTTATCAAGTGAAAATCTATGTGGCATCAGCTATGGCATTAGTCAAGCCTATTGATTTGACATTAAAGGCCCTTATAATCACTTATAATCATAGACTATTTCAGTTGTTTCATTTTATTACCACTGCTGAGAGGCTTTAAATTAATTGTTTGTTAACAGTAATGTTAACCTGGATCTGGACCAACATTTGATTTGCAATAAAACAACCCACCTTCTTGATTTTAATTTGTGGAGTTGTTCTTCTCGATGACATAGACCACAACTACTCCAATGCAGACTGCAGTCAGGGCTACAAACAGATAAATCAGGCTTTTCTCTAGCGTGGTCAAGCCTTTTTTGGACTTTATCTGCTCTGATGTTCTTCAGAGATCCCCAGTGAGAAACAGGGTGATTGGGATCTTCAACTGTAGCAAAGTAGCAATGTTCTTCTCACAGATGGCCTGAAATGTATAACTTTGTGTTGACCTTTGAAAATCTCTCTGATAGGTTGGCAGTACAAGCAACACTATGCAAGCAAAATTATTATCGGCTTGATTCATTTTACTGTGTGTGAAAAAGGTCAGGCTGTGATCTCGAAAATCAGTCTTATCGGTTAGTGAAAGCAATATTTACAGTTGTAAGTCTCACGTGTTTGAATAAATAATTAACTAAATAAAAGTCTCCTGCCTTTAGACCATTTTAAGACCATTTTTAGACCATTTAAACCATTTGTAGACCATATTCTACCTTAGACCATTTTCTGCCTTTAGACCATATGAAATTTTGATGATTTGTATACCGTTTTCTGCCTTTAGACCATTTAGACCATTTTTAGACCATTTTCTGCCATAAGATCATTTGTAGACCATTTTATGCCTTAGACCATTTTTTTACCATGTCCTGCCTTTAGATAATTTTTAGACAATTTACTGCTTTTAGACCATGTATACCATTTTTTGCCAATAGACAATTTTCTGCCTTTAAAATTTGGACCATTTTAAGACCATTGGCTGGCTTAGACCATTTAGACATTTTCTGCCTTAGACTATTTTAGACCATTGGCTGGCTTAGACCATTTAGACATTTTATGCCTTAGACCATTTTAGACCATTTTTAGACCACTTTCTGCTTTTAGATAATTTTCTGCCTTAGACCATTTTTAGACCATTTTGACTATTTATTATTATTTTCTGCTTTTAGACCACGTGTACTATTTTCTACCAATAGACCATTTTCTAGACCATTTTCTGCCTTTAGACCATTTTTAGAACATTTAGACCATCTTTAGACCATTTTCTGCCTTTAGACCATTTTTAGAACATTTAGACATTTTCTGCCTTAGAACATTTTTAGACCATTTAGACCCTTTTCTGCCTTTAGATCATCTTTAGACCATTTTCTGCCTTGAGACCATCTTTAGAACATTTAGACCATCTTTAGACCATTTTCTGCCTTTAGACCATCTTTAGAACATTTAGACCATCTTTAGACCATTTTCTGCCTTTAGACCATTTTTAGAACATTTAGACATTTTCTGCCTTAGACCATTTTTAGACCATTTAGACCCTTTTCTGCCTTTAGATCATCTTTAGACCATTTTCTGCCTTGAGACCATCTTTAGAACATTTAGACCATCTTTAGACCATTTTCTGCCTTTAGACCATCTTTAGAACATTTAGACCATCTTTAGACCATTTTCTGCCTTTAGACCATTTTTAGACCATTTTCTGCCTTTAGACCATCTTTAGAACATTTAGACCATCTTTAGACCATTTTCTGCCTTGAGACCATCTTTAGAACATTTAGACCATCTTTAGACCATTTACTGCCTTGAGATCATCTTTAGAACATTTAGACCATCTTCTGCCTTGAGACCATCTTTAGAACATTTAGACCATCTTTAGACCATTTTCTGCCTTTAGACCATCTTTAGAACATTTAGACCATTTTTAGACCATTTTCTGCCTTTAGACCATCTTTAGAACATTTAGACATTTTCTGCCTTAGACCATCTTTAGACCATTTTCTGCCTTTAGACCGTTTTTAGACCATTTTCTGCTTTAGACATTTTAGAAAACTAGGAAAAATATAAAATGCTTAAAATGGCTTTCAAGGAGTCTTTTTTTGTTAGTTCACCCAAAATAAGAAAATTCTGTCAAAATGTACAGAATGTTTTTTTTGGGTAAATCACTTTAAACATGGAAGCTTTTACTTATACTCAAGCATGTTATTGACTAGATACAATTTTACACAATATGCATACTTTACAATTTCTCCATATACTTTTTAAACCTCTGATGTCTGGACACAATGCTTCATAGATCATACAAATACCTTGATCATTTGGGTCTAAAAATAAACACCTTAAAGGTCACCATCTGACTGAACATTTTTATTGGGGTAAAAAAAAAAAACAGGGAAGAAAAGGAACAGCTTGCAGAGCCACATGTTCACTCAGGCATTGAAAAGGGCAAATAAAAGAAAAGCCTTTTTAAAGAGCCCTTTTCACTGAATCAGCCCATATAGACTCTGTCGCTCCACTTGAGGTTTCTTCAAAAGGAGACTTTAGAAAGCAGTGTCAATATCTGATGCAATGTTGTTCAGGTTCCTTCTTGAATTCTAGAGAGAAAATAAGTTTTGCATTAAGTGGCACTTAATTATCTCATATGAGAGTTACTGTGTGCTGCTCTCATTAATACTTGGAATTATCTTGGATTACTTGCTATCAACAATATTGCAATGTAAACCCACATCATGGGATAAATCTAAACTCAGAAAGCAGCATTTTATCATTTAGTATCGACAACTGATTACAATGTGGTTTGATTTTTGCATGTTGCTTGACCAACCCAATACTCTACATTCCTGACCAACTACAGGATGGCCACACTATGATTCTTATTGCTGGTGGATGGGTTTCTGGTTGCAGTTTTTACTGGTCCTACTGCTCAGAATGGGATTCAAACCGGGGTCTCCAGGATGGGAGGTGGACGCACTAATGAGGAGGCTAAAGGCTCCTGCATGAGTCGCTAGTGCACCTCTTGAGGCCAGGGGAGTAAGGTTTACACATACCACACAGCTTTCACGTTCCAGCTGCTCCCGCTACATGGTCTCCACAGGATCAATATAAAACTGTTGAAACGAGCGATCCAGATGGAGCACAACCACCATTTTAAGTGTTAATCTGAGTAAAAATCAGTTCAGGCTCAACTTGTGCATTTGTTAGCTATCATAACGACTTAAGTAATTAATGATATCAAGGTAAATAAACTCGGGCCTTGGCTTCATTTCATCTGCTCACTAGGGTGAGACTGTCAAATGAGCGTTATCGTGGCTCTGTAAAGTATCAGCACTATGTAGCCACGTGTTTTTTTATTCGCAAAAATTTTACAAATTGAATACGCTAAACACCACGTTATCAACTAAAAACATACGCTGATGTGAAGGAAAACACCGGAGACATGAAGACAAAAACGGACTTCCATTATGAATCATGTAACACTTTCGCATTCTAGACTAGGGTAGATAGATTTTAATGTTAGCATGTTGCTAAGCTAACAACACAATACCAGAGATTATTAAGCAGAGATGGGCCACTTCTATTAAAATGAATGGGAGAAATTGGAACGTTCAACCAAGGAGCTCTGAGTGCCCAATGATCAACGGATGTAGACAGGAAGTCCCGCCTTACAGTTAAAAGAGCCAATCACCTTTTAGATATGGACATCACCTGTCAATCAACTCTAGAACGTACATGCGCATTTTTAACGTAATATGAGGTAAAGAATCACAATTAATGATACCAGTATAGTCAGATTCTATTGCTGATTTGAAATATGTTCTTTGATTGTAATCTTGACCAACCGTTTTTGAGATTTTGGTCTTATTCCATTCAAGTAGATAGGAGCTGCACTGGCATGACTGGAAATAGCCTCCCAAGAGCATTCCAAAGATGGCAGACAGTGGACTGACTTGCTAGAAATACTCTAACCATTTTTTCGAGGACTTTCTGGTAAAAAAAAAATGTATTACACTAAAGTCTGATACATTTATGATATATTTATCAAAAATTAAGTGATAGATAATGACAGTAATGACAGTTTTGTCAATCTACTGCAGAATACAGATTGAAAAACAACCGTACAGTGTACTATTGCTATGGAGACATCAAAAACAAACACAACTTCTGTTCGAGAGTATATCTATCTTGCACACTCTGATTAACTGACAATGTTACATTTGTATCCTGATAGCACTCGTACATCACCCAGACATCTATTTGATGTGTTTTTATATCTGGAAGATGTGCATTTCGTTTTATGCACATCTGCAATATGTCTATAAGACATACAGTATGTCAATAAGACATTCAGCAGATGTCTTTGAGACATTTATGATTTACAATGTTTTATCTGATCTTTTTAAGATGTTTAGCAGATGTTAATAAGATTGTGATGCTTTACAGCATGAAAATATCTAAAACAGACTTCTCGGAGATATATGTATAGATGTATTTTTACCTTCTTTTAATTTATAGACATTTATTCTGTCAAATTGTGCCTCAAAGGCGAAAATAAATGCCTCTCCAATCTTCAAATAATATTATGTCAATATCACCTGGCATAGAGTCATGCGTGGGATACAATGTACAATTACTGACACCTGATTTGGGCTGTCAGTACCACTGAGAGTTGCTGCCGAAACTGTGAACGAACAGCGCAATACTGTCTGGATTTAATTAACATGAGGAGGCGAGGGAAGGCCAGGCGGCATCCCAGCGTGAGATCATGTGCATGCAGAAGATGATGGTCTGTCACACCATTTTTATTTAACTTTTAATATGAGCTGAGTCAGCCGACAAAGTCTTAACAATCTCCGCGCACACAAATTGTGGCTAATGCGAAGTAAGAGTTTGTCGCCACATGGCGAGTGTAATTCAAACACTTCACTAACTGGCCTTCAATATTTTTACAATATTGTCAATACGGCCTAGTTTTAATAGTACAGATTAGAAAGATCAGGCAGAGTCATAGGTAAAGGGATAATTGGGAATAATATAAATATCACTGACCTTCACTGTAAAGCCTTAGGCCACATTTGGTCTCAAATCTCAATGTACCCCACTGTATTATAAGTACAGATAAAGAGAAAGGGGCATAGAGGAAGGACAGAGAATAAGAGAATCAAGGTGTGTTGCACAAACACATGTAGGGCAAATACTCCACGGGGACAGCCACTATGAGAGGAAGTGCTGGCGCTCTTCCAGTTATTTAATGCAGCAGAAGCAGGTAAACAAAAGGGAGCTGAGGTGGAGACAAGAGGAGATGCAAAACCGATCACACAACCATGGAGCGACTCTGATGTAGTCTCCTGCTGTTTCAGGCCCCATAGAGATATCTATACAGTGATGCAGGGGAATTGACTATCATATGTACTGTAAACGCATGAGAACTTGCTGACTTTGCAGAATTAACAAAACTGCAGAAATCCCTGCAGTGAAAGAGACCTTGCATTCGGTGTGGTTTTGATGCAATATGAGCCAAGTACATTTTCTGCATATGTAAATAGATGTATACATAGAGTGTATACAGTCATTTAGAAGACCTATAGGGCAGTGGTGGCTCAGCGGTTAAGGCTCTGGGTTACTGATTGAAAGGCTGGGGGTTCAAGCCCCAGCACTGCCAAGTTTGTACCCAAACTATTGGGCCCGTTGTCCTATCTGCTCCAGGGGTGCTGTATCATGGCTGACCCTGTGCTCTGTCCCCAGCTTAGTTTGGATATGTGAAACCAACTGTGTTTCATTGGCTCTGTGCAATGACAATAAAGTTGAATCTTATTTAAAAAAAACTTTACATCTTAAGTTAAATAAATGGCTATTTTCACACTTGATGCTTATCTGTTCGGAAAACTGTATACATACCAATAAAACAAACCAAACTGTGATGTTAAATGGACTTCAGTCTACACCCAAGCATCCTAGTTTCATTAAGATCTGCCCTTGATTTACAAATGACATGAAGACAGAATTGTGATCTAATGCATCCCTTCAGAAATGTAAAGCCCATGATTGGTTTCTAATGCATCTTTTAGCAGTTCTGAACCATTAACGTCATTATTTTGTCATGAATGTGAGAGTGATATTAGTGAATAGTGTCAACTGTATAATATAGTATGTTAATGACAGGTAATTGATGGAGAAAGACACTGGGCTGAATATGTACAGACTCACTTGAATAGACACAGCATGACACAAATGAGGGTCCCAAAATCTTCTGCAATGGTGAGAACAATAGGTTGACCTGATTTATCCCCAAGGACTTCAGATAAATAATATTTTTTTTGTAGTTTTAATATAAAATCATAGTAACATCACTGATGAATATTGAACCTTGGACAGAAAAGGGCTCAGTTTAAACCAAGTATGGCAACAAGTATTGAAGACCTCTTTTTTCCAATAAATGAATAGTATGTTACAATTAAAAGTATGCAAAACGACATTTTTACCGAACTCTGAAACTTCAAATAAACAAAGACGGTAAAACATATAACAGTTATATGCATACATCTGCGCATCAATAGAGTGCATATTCTTGGATCCGACAATGGGTAGTTACAGTTTAAATGGCCTGATCTCATGAGAATTATGTGACTGATGTGAACATTTTGCAGAATTATATTACGTAGTTCCATACACTTATCGCAGCAGATCCGAGGTGAAATGTCCACTGCGTGGCGCTAAAAGCGAGTAAAATGTATCCCCAAACAGATAAGGTTATTGCTTTTTCGAGTTTTCAATAAACAAAACCCACCTCCCAACCCTAAACCATAAACCTCAACCTAATCGATAGTGTCATAAAAGCAGCCAAGTCGTTTTGTGGTCCTTCTACGACACTGTCGACCCGTGTCGACTTGAACGCCCTTCAGGACTCATACCTTGTCCTTTGCATTGCAATTGTTATGCTTCATCAGTTGAACTATTTGATCATGCTTGAGCAAGCTTGTAAATGTAGTTGGTTATGTTATGCAAACTTAATCGTATCATGTCATGCACTATAATTAAAGTGTTTTGATGTCCTATGATAGCATTTTTGTGAGGAACAGGGTGAAAATTATGTGTTTTTGAACTCATAATCTGTAGGTTTACTCGAAATTGTATTAATGTGTATTAAAAAGAAATAAAAAGCCATTGTTGTTGTAGCGCCTCTAGTGTTCATTTCACCAGGAAAGTGCAGTAGTACATACAAGGAGCTAAATAAAAATCATTATACAAAAATGTAGGTATAGTAACGTGATTCTATGAGAGCAGGTTGGTTATAAGACATTCTGAACTGATAAACATGCATATTACGACATTTTATCAATAACATTATTATATGAATCCTAATTATTGCCATTTCACTCTAAACATTGCTATAGCTTTACTATCACTATAAATAACTTTTCCAAAAAAAAATTTGTTCTTCACATAACAATCAAGTTTCTACATTTAACAAAATTTTCAAAAAATAAGAGAAACCTCCCAACATGCTTTGCAATTGAACAGTCTCATAGAATATTTGATTACATTGACCTAGCAATGACAACCTAATGTCTTTCACTCTAGTACTGATGGACGCCCACAACATTTGGGTCGATGGACACTTTTGAACATGGACCTGAAGTTTATGTTAACCTGCCTCCGCTTGTTCTTCTTACCGGGAGATGAAGACAAGGACTTTCTGAGAGACGTTTGGGCCACAAACTTCTTCTCATGCTCTTTGATTTTGCACTGCAAGTGACTTTGAATGGCAAAACCCAGTGACTCATGATCTACTGATGCTCCGTATATCTCCCAGGTCATACCTTGCTCATCCCACACAACATCATGCACGCTATTCTTCGTTTGCTTGGCTGCCTTCTCATTGTTATGTTCCTCTTTCTCCGGCTTCAGCTTGGAAGCTCCCTTCTGCTTCTTGCTTTGCGGTGTGGAGCTTGATGTTGGAGGAGTGGCCGTTTGAATGTCTGTTGCAGGTTTCACAAAAGAAGTAGCTGCCTGAGAAGGGAACACGGATTGTGAGAGGGTGAATTTAGAGGGGGGAGGCTTGGACGATTCCTCTGGTTGATTCTGGCATGCGTGATCTGATGTTTTGATGGTTTTCTGCACGCTGGCTGTAGTTTGAGGACCAGCTGCTGAGACCGCAGGTGAGCCTTGGCTCTGAAGGCTGCATCTAGACTCTTTTGAATGTTTGTTTTGGCTGCAGGTCTCTATATTGATTTGATAAACTGGTTGAAGAGGTGAAAATCCTCTTTGGGCATTTGGCTGACAAGCCCCAGGCTCTTTTGGCTTGGTCCCAAGCTTTGACTCCCTCTGAAGATTAGCATCTACATGCACCATCACTGTGTCCGATTGTGGGGGCTTCTTGAGAAGGATTGCACTGGATGAAACAACTGTTGCTGTGTTTATTTGAATCTCTGAGGCAACATGAGAGGGCCGGTCTTTGGTCTCCACCTCAAAGACCACTGCTAAGCTTTCAGTCTCCTCAGGATTTTGACCATCTGATCTCTGATGGGGATGTAGAGGCAGAAGACTAGGGCTAGTGTTTGTAGACTGACTGCAAACTGTAGCCACTGCCTGCACTTCTACATCATGCCATTGCATGCTTGGTTGGTGGCTGAACTCAACTGCAGAAGTCATTGTTGATGCCTCACGGTAGAGTTTGCAATGGACTTGCTTCGGCTCTTCAGGAGCAGCTCCCTGTGTTTGGACTTCCTCAACAGTAATTTCCATTTGGAACGAGTGAATTGAGTTTTCAGGATCTGTGGCATTGCTACTCGAAGACACCAGTAGGTGCCCTGAGGGAGTCTCTTGAGAGGTTCCTGGTGGTTTAGAATCCTTCTGCATGATATCAATGCTACAATTGTCCTCTTTTACAGGCGAATGCTTTAGCTCATGAGGTTGGGGTGTCTGAATACTTGACAAAGGTTTCTTATCATTGTGTGCTCGTTGAAATACCTCTGCTGTAGCACAAACCTCATCTGTAACTCTGGAAGAATTGGTTTTTGGAGCATTGGTAGATGATCCCAGTTGGAGCTGCTCTAACTGGGTACTGCTGATGGCTGATGCTTGAGCAATGCTGGTGGTGCAACTCGAATCTTTTGATTCAGATAAAAGTGACAGGTCCTTGTTTGTGTTGTTGGTGCCAGATGATAAATTATTTTCAAGGGAAGCCCCAGTAGATTTCGGGTGGTTTGGGGGACTAGCCTGGCTTGCCGTTTGATTGTATACTGTCTCTTTTACTGCACTATATTCTGATGTTTTGCTCTGTGCTTTGGGAGTATTTTCTAGTGCCATTGTTGTGCTATTGCCATTTTTCTCGTTGTCAATGTTCTGTTTAACTGTAGGTGATGGGCTGGATGCCGGGCTTTTAGAGGAAAGGACAGTTAATGATTCTGATTTTGAATTACATCTGTAATCATTGATTCGAACTTCAGTGTCCCTGGCACAGTGACCTGATGTCTTCGTGTTTGTGTGACTATTCTGAGATTGCCTGTGATCTTCACTGCCATGGCACACAATGTTTTTTCCTTCCTTGGTGTGGGATTTGGAATCTTTGACAGAGGACTTCATATGCATATGTTCCTGACCTGATTTAGCTTTTTGGGCAGAAGAGCAATCCTCAATTATGCTTAACTTTGGCTCAATGTCCCAGTTAGCATTTAACTCCTTATTGCCCTGGGCATCTATATTGGCAAGCTGTGGCATTATCTGGACAGTGACTGTCTTTTTGGGATTTGGAACATTTTCCATGTTGAGTTCCTTTAATGAGTTCAAAATTCACAATCAAAATATTACAAACTCAAGTCCCCTGAAAGCCAAATACTGTCCCTTTCGAGGTGTCCCTAAAGCAGAGAGATAAAAAGTAATTTTAGATGAAAACTTGGCAACTGCACAAAAGGAGGTTTCAATAATACAGTTTAAATGTATGAAGTTATTTATAACTGTCATTGTCTGTACACGACAAGCTCAGCGGGACAGCATTAGTTCCAATGAAATTGTTAGCAAAAGTACAACAAATCCATCGTAAGCAATTACTCTAAACAGTGTCATCCATTACTTGTCAACAATCTCTTTCGTAGCGGGATCATTTACTCAACACATCACAAGCTTGTGATTTCTAAAAAAAATTCTTAAAGGTATAGTTAACCCAAAAATGTAAACTCTGTCATCATGTACTCATATGACTTCCGTGGAACACAAAAGTAGATGTTGGGCAAAATGTTAAGGAACTAACTGCCTCAGTCACCATTCTCTTTCACTTTATGAAATATAAGTAGAATGGTGACTGAGCCTGTCATCTCCTTATGTTCCACGGAAGTCATCATTTCATGCCTGACATGTCTTATGTAACAACTACATATGTAAATCCAGAGAATCTACAATCAATATGGCAAACAACACAAAATCATTGAATAATAAATTACATGAACAAATGTAAAACAAATTAGTAAACAGAAATGTTGTTAATACATTATAATAATTATACCACAACTACGTCAAATATTTGACCTAACAATATCATCTAAACAATGAAACTGCTAAAGAGACGTATGAACATTAACTGAGAGATCCACCATTTTTAGCATAAAAGATCTTGAATCTTGTTACAGTTTTTTATATTAAATGAATATCTGCAAAAAAAATCATTTAATATTTAAAAATGGGAATATTTAATGCTAGAAATGTTCAATCATCCTAATCATATCCTAAGCTAATGAGTGGCGAGTTCTAAAAGTAGCTCAATTTGTTGGTATAACTGGTTCAAACGCACAAAAATGCATTGTAATAATGATGTATTTGAGTATGCACCAAAACACATGTTCACACTGTACATGGAAATGTGGGTTCCAGTCCAATTTTAAAGTACTTAAAGTACATTTTAATAACAAAGCAATTAAAGCAATCAACTGAAATAGTTATATTGTTTTATGATCATTTTACTTTTATGTCAGTATTTGAATTAATTCCTACATATTCTGTAGCATTCTCCATTCTGATGAGCTGCAATTATTCTGTTATGACCTTAACAGTTCAAATAGCCCCAAGGAACCTCAAGAATGGAAGCCTGACAGTTAAACACAAACCACAGCTGCTTTATGGTTAAGACTCAGTCTCAGTAACATTGAGCAATACATAGTTAGTTTCACCTTAATGAAGCTTTAAACTAAATCCAAACACACACAATAATAATGCATTAGGTTTGCACAGATTATTGGTTCTATAGGATTCTGTAAATATAAAAGTCTTGAGAGTATTAGACCCAACAAGCATGCATCAATAATACAATACCCTCAATTGGTATAGTTCTTAGGATAAAGACTAAACTAAAGATAAGACATCATCATAGCAAAAGCCATTATTATAATACTAGATCACTCAGTATGCATTAGTGATATACTGATATATTGGCCAGGCTCATTAACTGGCCAATGTTTGGTCATTTTAATGTTATCTACACTCAAGGAGGTTTGGCTTTATGTGTGGCTGTACACTCACTGAGCACTTTATTAGGAACACTATGATCCAAATAAAGTGCCTGACGTGGTCCTCTGCTGTTGTAGACGATCCACCTCGAGGTTTGACGTGTTGTGCAATCTGAGATGCCATTCTGCTCACTGCAATTGTACAGAGTGGTTAACGGAGTTACCGTAGCAATTTTTTGATTGCTAGAAACTGTCTGGCCATTCTCCGTTGACCTCTCTCATCAACAAGGCGTTTCCGTCCGCAGAATTGCCACTCATTGTTGTTTATTGTTGTTGTTTTTTTGGGTTTTTAGCACCATTCGGAGTAAATTCTAGAGACTGTTGTGAGTGAACATATCACTCCAGTTACAGAAATACTCAAACCAGCCCGTCTGGCACCAACAATCATGCCACGGTCGAAATCACTGAGATCACATTTTTCCCCATTCTGATGGTTGATGTGAACTTTAATTGAAGCTGTTGCCACATGATTGGCTGATTAGATCATTGCATGAATAAGTAAGTGTACAGGTGTTCCTAATAAAGTGTTTGATGAGTGTATATCCAGTTGGGCGATTGACAACCGCAATATTTTGTTAATCTGACATTAACATTCCAAAATATACTGACTGCTTATTTAATGGATAATGAACGTCTGAGTTTTGAGGTACATTTTGTGAAAGGAATTGTTTTAGCCATTTTGTGAACATTTGCTTTCATTAAATGGATGCAGAAATTCTGATGCAGAAAACATTTGATTTTGATAGTTATTACAGAATGGTAGACATAATTTAGAATAACTCCATCCTTTCTAATCTATTAATGATTAGTGATTAAGTCATTAAATGTGTTTCAAATAACACACTCAATAAATTATTTGAACAAACAACAAAAACACACTGGAGAGGTGAAAAGCCAGAGTGATGCACCTGCACCCCCTGCAGAAACATTCACTTTAATTGCCTGACAAAAGCATGAAAGTCAATTACTCGAAGTCTCAATTGGCGACCTGACATTGACTAAAGGACAGTTGCATCTGCAGGAGGATGGGGATGGGGAAAACACTATCCAACATTAGTTCTGCCTTCAGAATTTTATTTATATATTTATTTATTTTTATTAAAGGCTAATTTATACATCCTGCCAGTTGCACACTGAGGCAGAGAAATGCATCTTTATAATCAGCCCTGTCTGGTTAACATGGGACTCTACACAAATGACCCTCAAATTTAGCCATTTTAATAGGACATAGTCAAGAAGATTAATTGCAATACATGTAATAATTCAAAAATAATTAACATTTTCGTCTACACAAGTAGCCTACAAATAATAGGGAAAAAAAACATTGGATCGTTTCAAAAATCTTTAAAAAATAAATACATCACGACACAATATCAAATAGCTGAACCCACCCGTTCATATACAGATCCTTGACGTGACTCCTATATATCCTATAACTTGACCTTGTTGTTATATTCACTACCCTGGCGGCTGGCAAACATCCCTTTAGGAAGTGCAGATAAGAATACAAGTATAAAATCCTACCTGATCCGTCTGTGCATCTGTCTGATATCATTGTCCGTTTGATTAGTGCGCAATTGACGCGCTGCTCGTGCACTAGCTAGTGCCCTCGACGGCTTATCAATGGTGAAAAAATGTGAGACGCGTGAGATAAAACCACGCCTTCGAAGCGCATTCGAATTACAAGTTCGAACATTCTGATTCTGTGACTGTTGGCGGCAAAAAGCATGCAGTCCTCTCCATAACCGCTATTAAGCCATCGCTCCTCAAGAAACTCATGGCAGGTAAGTAGAAAACAGTAACAGTATATTACTCCAGGCATTCATTCCTTCTATGCAAAACAATTGTTCCATGTCCATTTATGTGTCTGAATTTGTTCGATCAATCTTAGGGGTGAATTTGAAATAATGACACTATTTTAGTTTGAGCAGATGTTGCCATTTTTGCCATCTCCCTGGGTGATATACAAACATCTGAAATGATAACTGGCAATTATTAAGGAATATTAAGGAGGAAATAATACATAGGGCTACACAAGAAGACCAAATGCAATATACATTGAATATAATAAATAAATACTTTGAACAGCTCACAATTGTTTAACGTCTTTGGCTTTTTCTATTTAAAGAGTCTCTATTACAGGCATGTTGCAGAAATCTGATATATTCAAAAGTCATATTTGGAAGAAAAAAAAATATTCATGGATGGTTTATGGAAAAAGTCCCATACATTCACATAAATACAACATATATTTCCAAATAGGCTAGTTTTATACACTTACTGAGCACTTTATTGGTAACACCTACTTATTCATGCAATTATCTAATCAGTTAATTGTGTGGCAGCAGTGCAATGCATAAAATCATGCCAATAAGGGTCAGGAGCTTCAGTTAATTTTCACATCAACCATCAGAATGGGGAAAAATGTGATCTCAGCGATTTGGACCGTGGCTTGATTGTTGGTGCCAGACGGGCTGTTTGAGTATTTCTGTAACTGTTGATCTCCTGGGATTTTCACACACAACAGTCTCTAGAGTTTACTCAGAATGGTGCTCATCCAATGAGCGGCAGTTCCACGGATGGAAACGCCTTTTTGATGAGAGAGGTCAATGGAGATTGGCCAGACTGGTTCGAGTTGACAGAAAGTCTTCGGTAACTCAGATAACCACTCTGTACAATTGTAGTGAGCAGAACAGCATCTCAGAATGCACAACACGTCAAACCTTGAGGCGGATGGGCTATAACAGCAGCAGATCACGTTGGGCACTTTATTAGGGCCATTATGTTCAAAATAATGTGCTCAGTGAGTTTATATGTAACATATATTTTCCTAAATACTAGTGAAATGTGGATATGTACATATGTCCTCAAATATATTAACTATATGGCCATATATTTTAGAATTCTAATTAGAACCAAATATTGTTTTTCAAAGACAAACAAACTTGCCCTTTGATGTTATAACAAAGCAGGGCATGAGATTACGGGATTCTGACTCATCCCACTGACACTGAGAATTCCTTCATCAAAGAGATTCATTCAGTAATAATTTCTGTGATTACATCTTATACCAATAGGTGGCGACAAATGGGTCTCATAATGGGCCTGTTCCAAAACCTAGTGAGCTGCCTTCAGAGATGGCATTTTAAGGCATCATAGGCACGCTCCTGACGGAAAGGCTGTTACTAAAGATAGGAATCTTAATTGAGCTTCCACCTCATTATTTATCTCATTATAGAAGATATTAGATGAATTCGTCTAATCCATTAATCCAGTATGTTGGGGATTTCTCCGCTAGGGCTTAGAGAATTGAATGCACTTACACCGGCAAAAGTAACTGTATTAAAATGGGGGAAATACATAATTCAAAAGCATCCTATATATACATGAGTTTAATCACTATATCCACAACATATATTTGCATTGTGAATACACTGTTTCGGTAAGAAACATGCTACATGCATATCCTTTCTTGGAAAATTAATAAATCTCTAAATCAACGGGCTAACTTCTAAAAAGTAGCTAATACTTTAGTCTATTCATTAATATTTCTGAAGCTCAGATTTTTCACAACAAGGACGGTATGATACATATTTAATATGAAAATGTTTATTCATTTTTTCCTAAATGTTTTGTCTGTTAACAGATTTAAGCACTTTTTGTCCATTTTGCACATCAACTAAAAGATATTATTTTCGTTGACTAAAATTGTCATTTTCATCAGAGTAAAACTGACTAAAATTTATGAATATGACACAATGAAATATTGACAAATTTTTAAGACAAAAAAACTGAGAAAAAATGAACACCCAATTGCTGCGTTCCATTGAAATCAGATGTGGGATATTCCTAACTGATATCTCCGATCTCAACCATAAATGCATTCCATTGCCAGATGCGTTAAAGGAAACAAAACTGCAACACTCCCTTTAGCTTAGCAGGTGTTTGGCTGTCACTAGAGATGTCTCCATGCAGCCCAATTCAGAAACAATCTGAAACACTAGCATTTGTGCTACAGGTGTACGGTTATCAAAAGAGAGTCTAATTTACCATATAATTTATCTGCAACTCTGCTAACGTTTGTTAAATATGCTTTAATATCCTGTAATGTAGGAACTTTGACTCATTTATCAATATTGTTTAATACAAGTGAGTGTTTATCACTTATTTTGTATGTCTTCCTGGGTGCCGACATGATTGTGTGACGTCACGCACCTGCATCTCAGCGTTTAAAATTTCCACACGACTTTCCAAGTTGGAATTACGACTTCAAGTGGTGTACCATTGCACTCTTCCCAGAAGGAAGTTGGAAAATCCGACTTTCCGAGTTGAAAGGAACACCGCTTATGTATCCTTCCCTAGATGATTCCAGAATGCACTGTGATGAGCTTGATGGGGGGAAAAATCCAAGATGGCGGATGGAGAGAGAATTTTTGATTACTTACAATCAATTTAATACTGAAAAGTATCGATACAATTTTTTTAATATTATAGGAAATGTGCTATTTTACCTAAAAAGTGTGTGTGCTATGTATATGTATGTTTATTAGAGTATTGCGTCATTGCTTTCGCTTCACCTGTCTCTTATGAGGCATCATTTCTGTAGGGATGCTGCCATATAAGACAGTTGCCTTCGTAGGCAGGAGACAGCGAGGCAGCTCACTAAGTTTTGAAACAGACCCCTAATGTGTAACGAGTTAGTCGTTTGAATCACTGAATATCGGAACGACTTCCTGTCCACTGTTAGGACGGTCCAATAAACAGCTTTGCTTCTTCACTGCTACAAGTCTTAAAGCATTAAATGCATGATACTTATACAAGATATGATCCTGAATTTGTTATTCCTGGTAATTTTGTGCAAAAATAAATAAATAAATTAAAAAAAGCCAAAAATATTTTCACATTCTACAGTTCACCAGCAGAGGTCACTGTCGTCCATAGGAATTCTGATTTAGGATCTTATTTGTAAACTGCATCACATATTTCATACCAGCTGTTTGCATTTGAAGCTCCTCTAGATCCCTCTTCTCAAGCCTTGCCATTGCAGATTTTAGCATTAACTCCTACGATTTTCTTTATTCCCTTTGAGCTTTTAGGGTTCTTCCACAAATCTGCAAAAGGGCCGGTCAATGGACTGATGAAGCTCTTGCAACACCTTGATTTATCTTCTTTAAGCAAAGTATAATTTAGTATTTTTTTTTTTTTATTTTAATGCAAAATATGTTTTGAAATATTTCAATATATCTTGAATATGTTCTTCACCGGTTTCACACTCATGAAAGAGAGGAAAAGATGGATAAAAATGATCCAAAGTAGATATAAATCTACAGTGAAATTACATATGGAACAAGAAATAATGTAGGGCGGGGACACAGATCCTTTTGACCATGCTGCTTGTGCTAAGATGCGATCTCATTACCGTCCCACTTTCCACTGACTTGTGAACCAAACGATGATCAAACTAACATTAATCCATAACCGGCCCACAAAAACACACAGTACATCACGGTGTTTGCTTACAACATGGTTGGAGATGTTATATGTCCAAAGTCCAATGCAGATGAATTAGAAACAAGCGAGTAAAAGATCACAATAGACAGCAAAAGCTCAGCTTTTGGAAAACGCTACCCCAAGTGGATACATTTGAAAATGCCGTCTTCGTGTTGTAGTGTAGACTGATGAAACCGAAATATCTGAAAACTATGGCGTATTTATTTCATGTGACGCAGTCATGTGATCCATTCAACCCCAAAAAATGAAGATGGCGGCCCATGTTTTAGTGATGTTGTTGTGCCTGTTATTCACTTTCATAGCGTTGTTAAAGATAAATGTTACTTTGTACTAACTTCACGTTGCATTCCATCAAAGGCGACGGTTTATTTGGAATTAGTGTCTGGTGATGGAACACGAGGACAATTGACTTTTAGACCGTATATGGAATGGCGATCGCCCTCCATCATCACTGAAGCACCAGTGACAGTCCCATTCACAGAGAAAACGGAGTGGAGCTCCTCACTGCTTAAGCTGTATGACAGATTCTGCTCCTATTGACTCACCCCAGGGAGACTGATCTTGTTGTCTCATCTGTCTCCTCTCTCCAATCTTTCGGCTTGTGTTTCAGACTCTGTGGCTATAGCAGTATCAGGTTGTATCTCAGGCTGGTTGGGGCCTGATTTGTCAACACAAACCTCAGCAGCAGAGTCAACTGGTGGCACGTCAGAGCTCTCCTCCTTTTGGATGGTGACTTCAAGTGGTGTCATCTCCAATCTTTCCTCTATCCAGTCTCTTGGCTTGTGCGTCAGACTCTGTGGCCAATACAGTCTTCGGTTTTATCTCAGACTGGTTGGGGCCTGATTCTTTACCACAAACCTAAGTGGCAGAGTCAGCTAGTGGCACAGCAGAGCTCTCCTCCTTTTCGATGGTGACGTCAAGTGGTGTCATCTCCAATCTGTCCTGGATAGTGGCATCTTCAGGGGAGAAGGCTACATAGCCACAGCCCTTGCTCTGTTTACCCTCCATCATCACTGAAGCACCAGTGATGGTCCCATAAATAGAGAACATGGAGTGGATCTCCTCACTGCTTGGACTGTATGGCAGATTCTGCACATACAGACTCACCCAAGGGAGACTGATCTTGTTGTCTCATCTCTCTCCTCACTCGTCTCTTGGCCTGTGGTTGGCACCACACAATTCTAATGCGTTTGCCCAAGAGGCACCCAATCATCAGTGTCCATTGCTCAAGCAACATCAGCATGGCGCTCAAAGGCAGGGCAGGACTGGTAATCAGGCATACCGGGCATTTTCCTGGCAGGCCGACGCACTTTGGCGCCGATCAGGGGCGGACTTGCCATCGAGAGAAATGAGCGTTCCGGTTTTGCCTCTGTTGGTACTTAACTTGAGTAAAAGATATAAATATGAACCAATGTGAGTCAATAAAAATATTAATACATTTTCACATTAGAATAAGTGTATCACAATATTTATGATTACAGATGTATTTCAGTAAATTCCTGGACTGTATACTGGATTGCACTTAGTGTATGATCTATAAACCTTTTCTTATTTATCTTCTTATTTAAACAATAGAAAACAATTTGTTTAGGTTAAGAATGTTCGATCAGAAGCAATCCCAGTTATTCAGGGTGTCCCACAGGGATCAGTGTTAGGGCGACTCCTATTCATTATTTACATTCTCCCTCTTGGTAATATTTTACATCATCACGGAATCAATTTCCATTTTTACGCCGATGATACCCCTCCTGAAATTACCAAATGTCTGAAGGATATAAAAACCTGGATGACTAATACTTTTTTAATGCTCAACAGTAAGAAAATGATGTTCTTCTTTTTGGGTCTAAGTCAACTTTATCTAAAACTTCACTCTTCCCTCTCATCATACTTTATGACTGTACAGTCACTTACTCCAAAAATAAAAAGGCTTGATGTCATATTTGATGGTTTACTTTCCTTTGGTTCTCATATTAATACATCTCACACACTACTTTTTTCATTTACATAGTATTGCCAGACTCCGTCTATCATTTTCCCTGCATTGCACTAAAATTCTTATTCATGCCCTGGTAACATCCCATATTGACTATTGTAACTCTCTCTGGTATCCCTGACAAATTACTTCAATGCCTCCAAATAATTCAAAATTCAGCTGCAAGTATTGTTACTCGTACAAAGACCACTAAACACATCACACCCATTCTTTTTCAACTTCATTGGCTACCTGTTCAATATCGTATCCTTTATAAAATTGTATTGCTAACTTTTTAAAGCTACTCATGATTTGGCCCCCTTTTATTTTTCAGACATTCTCCAACCATACATTCATCACGTTCCTTAAGATCCTCCTCGGCTTAAACTTAAACTTTGGAACTCGATGCCACTCCATATTCGTCTCAGTTTAAATCTCAGATAAAAACATATTTGTTCAAATTAGCTTATTCATTACATAATTCATATAATTGTGTTTTAGGTTACTTTTGTATTAGATTTATTGATTTTATCTTGGACCAATTGAATGTTTTGTTTCTTTTGTATCTTAACTTGCTTAATTACTGCTTTTATGCTGTAAGGTGTCCTTGAGTGCTGTGAAAGGCGGCAATAAATAAAATGTATTATTAGTATTATCTACGGACTGAGTAGAGAAATACTACATCTTTAATCCAAAATAGACTTATTCTAATATGCACATTGATCATAATTGTTTATATTTCAGCTATCAAAATAACATTTTGGGACCCTGTTGTTTCTTGCTCTCTGAGGATGCGTTACGTTACACTTTCTTCGCACAGACATATGAGTTATGACCATTGGTGTCTAAAGTGAAAAAGGCCTCCACCCTCCACCCATGTCCCACAAAGACAGCATCTGTTACTCTTTGTACCTTCCTCATGGCTAAAAGACCTGCTGTTGCCATGGAGACCCCCCCTCCCCTCCCACCCTACATCCTCCTCTTAATCCTCTCTGACTTTATTCAAACTAAGGTCATCCCAGCATTGGATGAGAGAGACTGAAAATCATAACATATGCTCTTTTGTCATAGTGGTCTCTGCTCTGATACGATGAAGCTTGATTACAGTTTTTTAAAGCTGCAGTGTTTATGTTTTCAATGTTAAATCACACCTTAATACGTAGAGGCAACTCTAAGTAAACCATTTGCTTGATGATTTCCCCAAAACGTGGCAGAATCAAAACTTTGATTTATTGGCTCAAACAATGGCCCAAGTTTGAGGCAGAACCATCTGTTTGTCAAACCTATGGAAGACAGGGATGTTCGAGATTATTTTTGCAGTTGCTTTTGGTGATGCCAACCCGATCTCATGGAAATTCATACATAATTTACGAGTTGGCTATCTCGTATGGTCTCGCACGATGTTGTTCACATAAACTCATACGACTTCATCATGTGCAAATTCCCGGATGTCGAATGCGGAAGTAAGCGCAAGTTTCGCACACATACTTATTAATATTATGCCTTTACCCAAACCCCTTATCTATACTTAAGATACCAATCAGTCGAGTGTGTAAACATGATAGGAAGCTGTTGTGTGTTACAGAAGCAAGTAATTGTTGCATTTTAGATGGAAACGATGTCCAGCGACGTCATTGGCTGTAGTGAAAGTCATAGGAATTCAACCGAGTGCAGTCGCAAGATATCGTACGAATTAGCCAAATTTAGAAAAATCGTACGGACCCTGAGGATTTTGCCGTGAGAATGTGTTGCCGATGCTAGTGGTGCATAAATGACACACTACAGCTTTAAACATTTTCAGTGTGTTTTTCAAGTGTACCCTGCTCCATCATTTGTCTGCTCTTTATTTGACATCAAGGACAGCTAAGAGCATGTCTTCTCTGGAAGCATTTTTACTCAATCAGAGGGCGGATTGTCTCAAGGACAAACACACAACAACAGCAGCTTAACCCACGTGAGGGAGGGAACTACAGCCAGGATACTCCTTCAAGAACATGTTAAATTGACTAATTATTTCACAAACACATACTGAAAGTTCTTTGTAAAGTCGAAACCAAAATCATTTGGATACGGAAGAGCAAAACATACAATACATTACAGGAAATATAGTGACGTTTAAAGGCCTTTGCACACCAAACGTCATTTTCAGCGTGATTTTTTTGCCACGATCAACATTTGCATCAAAACAATGGATTCCCAAAGAGCCATTCTCACCTGAAGCAAACATTCGCACTGAGTCGCACAGAGATGAAGCAAAGCTTCTTTTCTTTTCTCATCCGGTGATGCAACTAGGTACAGCTGCAGGCCAAGACTTCCAAATTGGGGCAGAATCTCGGAAAGAGTGCAGGGTTACTCTAGAAGGGGGCGGGATTTCTCCAAAAGGGGGAGTCACTTCCACTCATGGTTAAGGTTAGGGCGAAGGGTTAGGTTAGGGGCTATCATATATCTTTAGAGTTCTTGTCCCTTTTTGGAGCTCTGCCTGCAGCTATAACATCTCCGGTGATGGGCGGATGGTGGAGCAGCTGAAAGGTGCATTGAGCCACCTACCATACCGGGGTAAAATTACTTGTCGATTAGCACCACCTATTGTAAAGATGTGAATGTGCTAACGTGAACAGTCGCTTCACTTTCTATGGGAAAGTGCGATTCATCGGTGATTCGCCTCTCGTATTCGCGTCACATTTGGTGTGAAAAGGCATTAACAGTGCACTCAGAAAAATTCGTTTTGTTGCGCTGATATTGGCGAAAATGCAACATCACGCAAAAAAAAGGCTTTTAGATAGCAATGTCATTGTAATAGTGCACTGTTATGCATGTTCAGCAATGATTAATTTATTATGTAAGTGAATACGTCCATTTACAAGGGATTATTGAGATAAAGCGAGTTTCAGCTGGTCACATGTGACTGTTCAATTAAACAGCTTTCTTTTCTTAGGCTTCATCTACTGTTATACATCATGTGTACATCATATTAGACCTTTCTGCAATGCAGAATATGTGGGAGGTGGAAAGTCTGTAGATTCCATCTGGGCTTGCATATGATGCAGTGCATAGTTGATTCACAAAGCAAACATGACACATGACATGAATATAACCGCAGGATTGTGCTCATGCATCAGGTGTGGGTGAACCTTCTTAAGGAGTTAAGTGCCTTAAGACCTTGCCAATTCCCTCACAGTCAAGTATTAGACACGTTGACAAAGCCATGTGTAATCTGTCATAGTGCAGGGATTACAGTACAGCCACGGTAGCATGGTGAACGTCGGCCAAAATGCCAAAATAAAGGGAAACAAATCATAGCATAATCTCCCGAGAGAATACGCTGGGGCCGAGGGGGGTTCCCTGGAAAACTCAATTTTGTCTCTCTTTCCTCCCTCTGGGAATTCTCGCAATCCCATAATACCCTGTGTTTGATGTTTGAGAGCTGATGGCGTTGGCGAGGACCGTCCAGAAAGGGGCATTGTGTGCCGTGTGGCCGCAGAGCCATCAAGGGTTTGAATGACATGGCAAGAGGGGAAAGAGACTGGTAACTTTAGCTTAATCTAGGCTTAGCGGTGCTACACACACACACACACACACACCTACACACTCACAGGTGTGTGTGGCCCTCTGGCCTGATGGGGATGGCCAGAATTCTTGCTCACCCTAAGGATCAATACACATCTTGAGGCCTAGGATGTGTGTGTGTGTGTGAGAGAGAGGCCCAAGGCCTTGGATTAACTCAGGGCTCCACCTCTCCAGACCAAAGGTGGTTTATATTCCTTTTCTCAACCATTAACACTTTTTAATTAGATGCGTTCATGCTCGCTGTGGAGCAGAGCCTGAGCCTGTAGTCTTCATTTCATTTATGACTGAAGTGAAAAGCAGAGTTGCTCCTGTTACCATATTAGATCACCTCCATCCATCCGGACACACAGTTCTGAAACCTGCGCTCAGTCCTGGTGATTGTCCACCAGTCGTGCCATGAAATCTACACTGGAAATGAGAACCCAGAACCGGACTGATGTTTCCAAAGGCATACCAAAGCTGTGTCCCACATGACAAACTATTAGTTATATCCAGCAATGCAGCCAGGTGACTCCGCCCCTTCCGCTACATACGGCATGCCGTGTGCACTAAATGCATAAAGTGTCCCACATTCCACACTCGTGTTGACGGTTGAAGAAGTGCATCATCCGGGCACTCGTGGTACACTTCTTTTAGTCACATACTAGTCGCACTACTGATACTTTCATTACTTACAATGACGTAGAATAGTAGAGACGTGTGCCGTTTGGGGCGGACCTAAAGTTTTCAGAGTGTGTCATATCTTATATGTCAAAGTCCCTTCAAGGGCCCCAAAAAAATCTAAATGGCAATTATGGAGACCTTTGAATTGTGCCGCCCCAACTTCCTGATTCAGTCCAGCACATGGACACAAATGTCCATGTGCTGTTTAATGCAAGTCAGTTCACTTTTGTGTATACAAATTGAGATGCCTCCATCAAAAAGGTGATTGGCTCTTTTAACTGAAAGGCGGGATTTCCATTCTGCAGTAAACACGTCTATCATCTTTTCCAGTCTAAGCTGTTTACTGTCATAAGTGCCCAAAGAGGAAGACAGGAAGAGAGCGTGAGAGAGGATGAGAGTGATGTGGCTGTATTGGATTTTGAGGAGCAGTGGCCTCAATAACAGTAATGGATTTATGGGTGTAATTTGATTGGTGAGAATAAAGGGCATCGGCCCACTGAACCACAGACTCTTGGATAATAAGCTTGTGTGCAGTTACACCTTTGACCAATAAGGGGCAGAAGCAGTCAGCTAATGCTAATCATGTGTTTTCATCACTACTGAGCACCAAAGCTCTCATTCATAAAATTGTGAATCTGATATGCATAAGTGTGATTCACAGTTTTTATTAATGATTTTATACTGCAGGCATATACACATACAACTAATTAACATAATTTCATGTTTTTGTTATTAGGATGAGAGTTAAAGACAGATCGAGAAATAGAGAGACTAACTGAGTCAGTCTCTTCAAGTCATATGCTGCATGTTTCATTTGACACTTGACCTCTCATTAGGTGGCATATTCTCAGCCGCCATCCATATCTTAGGTTATTCCAAGGAAGTTTTTAATCATAGAGCAGCATTGCTAATGTGTGTATTCCTCTCCATTCTCTGCTCTCTCTACTCTTGGGTGGCCCTCATAATCCTCAAAGTCTTTAGGGGGACCACAAGCCATGTCAAAACTCAAAGCCAAAATGTACAACACTTACGAAGAAATTAAAGGGCTCTTGTTAGTGTCTTGGCAGTTAAAATCCCCTGATGCCAACTCTCATGTGGTGGACTGGTTACCTGAAGGGCAAAAATGGCCCGCAGAAACGTTTAACCTCGCTTAATGTTTTCTATTTTACATAGTTGTTGTTTTAGGCAGTACACAGTGTATACTGTACAATATTCAGTAAGTAGTGTTCCATTCCAAACCTTGCCTTAGTCCTCAAAGCTGATTGGTCACCCAAGACAACTTTTGTTAATTTCGCTCTTCCTCATCTTTCCTCTCTTTCTCTATTCCACAAGCACACACACACACACACAAACACACACACATAGGCAGTCAGAGTAATTTACCCAGGTTCCTTCAGTGACTGCACACAAAGGGGGATTAGAGATTAGTGCTGTCGCCAGCATTCCACACATACCTGATTTCTGACTTCTACCTCACGCTGAAACCCTCATGACTTTAAAGCAGTATCATCCTCACAGAGAACAATTCTACTGCTAATACACTTTACTAATTAACAAGTTAGCACAGCCATACTTTTCTGAACAACATTTTTGTTTAAAGGTAAATCTCACCAAATACTTGTCCAGATCACATTCCCCAAAATACAAGATACATTTTTTCCATTGAACATGAAAATTAAGCCTATTTTAGGACACATACGTTTTATTATTATTATTATTATTACTTTTTATTTTTTTATTTTGACAATATTTTTCTTGCAGTTAAACATATTTCTCCACCAGATTCTCATTAGCATAGCGCATCCAGATGATTTACTTTTTATTATTATTGTTATTATTATTCTCAATGGTTATTCTCATGTAGGCAGGTTTATTTGTATATCAAAATGCTTAACATAAAAATGATACAGAGAAGGGAAATAAAGATACATAAACGTCAAAAAGAAAACTGAAATCACTTGTAAACAATATAAACATATATTACAATGAATAAAGATTTGCATTAATGTAATACAATGTTTTTATTTTTTTATTTAAGTGCAGTACAAGATATTTTACCATGTTGTATATTTTCTTTCTTTTCGTATTGAGTTTTTTACATTATGCTAATACAAATCTGGGGGGGGGGGATTGTGCATATAGCCATTTACATTTACATTTATGCATTTGGCAGACACTTTTATCCAAAGCGACTTACAGTGCACTTATTACAGGGACAATCCCCCCGGAGCAACCTGGAGTTAAGTGCCTTACTCAAGGGCCCAACAGTGGCATCTTGGTGGTGCTGGGGCTTGAACCTCCGACCTTCTGGTCAGTAACCCTGAGCCTCAACCACTGAGCCACCACTGCCCCTAGCCAGGCTCATATCTGGTTTAAAGGAATATTCTGGGTTCAATATACAAGTATAGCTCAATCGACAGCAATTGTGGCATAATGTTGACTACCACAAAAATAAATAATAATAAATGAAGTAAGTCTGGGTTCCTGTGAGGCACTCACAATGGAAGTGAATGGGGGCCAATCTGTAAATGTTAAAATACTCACTGTTTTAAAAATATAGACACAAGACCTAAACAATATGTGTGTTAATATGACTGTAGTGTGATATAATCACATACTAACCTTTTCTGTGTAAAGTTATAGCAAATCTTTGATTTATGATTAACGTTAGAGCTCAAATAATACATGAGTTTTAATAGAAGAATTCATGTTTCATCAAATTATAAGCTTCACATTTCTGCTTTTAAACCCTCCAAAAATGGTCCCCATTCACTTTCATTGTAAGTGTCTCACTGTAACCTCCATTTGTGCTTTTTTTAAAAGAAAATAAGGGACGACTCTAAATAATTTTATGTGGTAATCAACATTATGCTACAAATGCTGCCAATTGATCTTAACTTGTATTGAACCTGGAATATTTCTTTGAATCTCAATACATAAAAAAAAAATGTTTAGAACATTTTAAAGGTGTTTTAAGATGTCTGTATTTGAAGACTGACATATATCGAAAAGAATGAGGGAGAAATGGAGATTTGGATTCTTGGAATATTATCTTAAATTGAGTTAAGGAGGGAATTGCGTTGCAACATTGTCCAATCTCTTGGAATACTACACATTTAAACTTGATTCAAGCATCAAGCAGTTTTATTGTGAACTCATTAACAAGTCTTGCTTCTGTGGCCTAGTTCATTAACACTCATATCTGTCAATTAAATGACTATCAATAGTCCCATTTATAGGTCCAAGCCCTCTCTCTGTCTCTTTGTCCTGAGGGTAGGGCAGTGATGGCCAGTTTCATTAGCTGAGTCTCACCAGTTCTCTCCCATTTGCAATTCTTCCCATTGTGTCCATAAACAATGGCAGCAAACAATGCATTAAAATGGAAATGACTGTAATGTAGCTAATTAGTTATCTGTGTTGGGACTGTTGGAGGGGGTGGATAATTGTAGCTCTCTGTTGGTCTCTCGAAGAGAATTAACAACACGTTTAGGCTGACACACATTCCTAGTTGAGTTGAGTGTTGTGGTGAATTGTATATATGCCTGATTTTGCACTTGTTCTTAAATCTTACGATTAAGGAATGTTTAAAACACCACTTGAAAACTTTTTGTAATATAATTTAAACTGCCATATTTATCTTTGAAGCAGAGATCATAATGCAAGCAAAGGTTTTATGAGTTATGGTTTTATATTCAGTAGATATATTTTAAGATTTATGCATTTCAACAAAATTCCATCAAATTTAAAACACACATACACAAAAAAAAAGAAAAGACTGGTTATTAGTTTGAGAAGATTTGAGAAAAATATGGTAATTTAAGGCTTTAATTTTCGTACTTTCGTTTTTTGATGATCCAAGATGGCGGCGCGGTAGCACGCAACGGCCACTCCGTATCCAAAATGGTGCTATTTTTGTTAATAAAGCCCGACTTTTGCAGCACATGGACATCGGAGCAACTGGTCTCTCACTGTGCCTGTTGTCCTGTTCATTGTCAGACATTTGTTGTACTGTCCTGTACTTTTTGCACATGTTTGCACGTGCACTTTATATAGGTATATATAGGTATTTTATATAGGTATTTTATTTAGTTGTGTAGTCTCATGTGGTTCTGTGTTTGTCTTATGTTGTTTTTATGTAGCACCATGGTCCTGGAGGAACGTTGTCTCGTTTCGCTGTGTACTGTACTAACTGTATATGGTTGAAACGACAATAAAAACCACTTGACTTGACTTCAGTTAATTCAATTAACTGTTAAAAATATTTTTTGACAACTTTGCTGGGAATTTTTTTTTTTACTTTTTAAATTATTGAAGCACATAAAAAATGTTTTATATATTACATATTTTTAAACAAATATTTTAATGATTTATTATACAGTTATTAAAAATGTTCAATATATTTTGCATTGAAAAAGGCATTAAAAAGACCAATGACAGTTTTTCCTCTCAAAAGCAGGTTTATGTATGTGTTTGAATTATAAAATGTTTGACAACTCCTCCTAGTTCATTTGTTTTGGCCACCAGACAAATGTTTTCCTTCACTCGTCTTTTTCATTTTGTTTATCGTCCTCTTTCACAGGTGTGAATCCACACAAGCCTGGTTATCACGTGTTAACTGACTGATTGTTGATTGATTGTTAACGGCTTGGCTTTATAAATGGCACATTTAAATGACCTCATCAAGAGCTCTGAATAACCCTGATTAAGTGAGTTTTCATTATTGGCCCATTAATGGCAAGAGGACACTTCCGGGGCAGGTAACGTTAGTGTATGTGACATCAGTGTGAGTGTTATTAACCAGATGTTTGTGATGCTTTCTCCTTAAAAAAGAAATGTTGAACAAAGTACTTTGAAATTCTCTGTTTCTTTTTTCCATTAAGATCACTGTTTATTTTTGTTTAGCCATTATAATTTGTTTGTTTACTACAGCAAATGATCAGTTAGCAACACAAGAAACTTATATTTTCATTATTTCATTTTATTTGACATATTTTTATGAATATTACATTTTTGTAACACAACTTGAACTGCAATATGTTTTATATAGATGTACACTCATTTACAGAAATATTGAACCTATTTTTATGATTTAAGCATTTCAATTTCATTACAAAATTCCATCAAATTGAATTGTGTAATCTGTAATAATATTAAATTAATAAAACTTAAACTATTTTTGTTTGTTTGTTTTTTGTTGTTGTTATTGTTGTTAAAGATTTCTCAATTAAATTTTATTGTTTGAATGCGATCTCACTTAACGCACAAACCAAACGTCAATAATGGTGACAATCAACAATCTCAGCATCGAAAAACAGCAACAAACTCAACAAACGGCCAAAAATCAATCCTATGTTGACTAGTGGAGCTTGAGCTTAAGTTTAGGACAGACTTAAGTTATGAATCTATATTGTTTTACTCTCTGAGCAATTGCTATGCTAATCAAAGCATAGTGTTACCAAATAGCATGCATTTAGCATGTTAGCATGTTAGCATTCACTGTACTAGCTAGTTCTAACTAATACTAACTAGGGTTCCTTTACTCTAAGTATTTAAGTTGAGGTTAATTTTTAAGTTCAGCCAAATAGTTAAGTTTAAAGTTAAGTGACATCAAAATGTACGAGTTAGCTTGCTCAATATTTCAAGTTAAGAGCAATTCACATGCACGTCACATTTCAGTCTTTTCCTCACACAAATCAATCCTATAGCTTGAGAACACGTGGCATATAGAGCACGAGTTGTGTGGACTACTTTGGAAAAGATTCAAAAACATGACAATGATAGTATTTGCTTTTTTTATGTAACAGTCACTGTGACTTGCTATTGGAGTCTTTGCTAAATCCGGAGCATTCTCCAATGTAAATGATGTCACATTGTTAGTCCGTCTGGTGTTAAGCCCCACTACGTGAGCGGGGCGGCCAAACGCCGCCTTGGCTTTGACACATACAACTCGGCGTCCTGCCTTAAGTATATTATCGGCACTGTTCTTTAGGGAGCAAACGGCCAAAGAAGCTTACCATTCATTAATGTTACTCTGCCAAGCTTTACACTGGACTTCAGCTTGTAATCAGTGCTATAGTCTTTTTGACCTGGCCCATGCCTTGGCTTACACAAGAATGGCGTTCTTAACTAACTCAAATGGGATGACTGCTATAATCTTTCAAGAGTTAGCCAGGGACAGACATGCTAAGAATCTGAAATCCAAATCCTCAAACGGAACAGAAAGGAGGAGCGTGCTCAGATAGGAATACTCTTGAGGAATCTGTGATTTAGTCTGTCACAGGACCGTGCTCTTCAGATTTAGTTTTAGTCTATATGTTTCAGTTTTGGGTCTCTGGTCTGAGCTTTGTTACAATAGAAACGGTTTGGTCTTGATTATGAAACTCTATGGCAACAGAGAAAGCTGTCTTTTGCCAGAAAATATTGAAAAGGTAAAATAAAAATGGAAATGTATAATTCTTTGCTTCCATTGTTTGTTCATCATCATCATTGTTATTGGTCAACTTAAATTAGTTTAATGGTCCATGCCAATATCTATATCTAAAGAGCGGGGTGGCTGATGTAAAGCCAATATATATTTAATATGATTCAGTGATGGCTAATTAAATGATAGCTAAATATTTATATAAAAAAATCTCTTATGCACAAATTTTAGGCTAATCAAAATCACTATTCACTAAAATATTTGAAAAAAAAAAAATATATATATATATATATATATGGCTATTTTGGAACTGGCACTAGACAGAATGACTTTTGGGATTCAACCAGCTGGGCACAGTTTTTGACCGATAATGTCAAAATGGCCAAACATCATCCGATTAATTGGCCTGTTCGGTAGATATCGGCATACCCGAATTCTCTCTATTTTACAGAACATTTAATTAAAATTAGGAAGGACCACTTTTTGGGGATCGGCTAGCTTGACGCAGTTATTGGCTGATAGGATAATGTTAAAACGCCCAAAAATCATCACATTAATTTGCCTGTTCAGTAAACATCATCCAATATGGTAGGTTTGGGACTGTAAATATGGGTCAGCCAATCCCTACTAGCCGATATATCGGTCAATCACTAATCATCATCATCATCATCATCATCATATTTTATAAAATTCTTGACTTTACATGCCCAAACACTCGCTAGTATACAGAATACATAATTAAAATGATCTAAAAATACTTGAAAATTCAAGATGCACATTATCCATTAACAAGGCAGCTGGTAGTTTTTGGAGCTGACTCTACGTGTAATGACCACTTTTGGGGATCGGCTAGTTAGACTCAGTTATTGGCCGATACTGAAAATGTTAAAATGGCCAAATATCATCAGATTAATTTGCCTGTTCTGTACAAATCAACCAATATGGGATGTTTGGGACTGAAAATATGGGTCAGCCAATCTCTACTGGCCAATATATCGGTTAATCACTAATCATCATCATCATATTCGATACAAGTCATGTCATTAAATAGCCAATCACTCGCTATATTAGGGAATATTTACTTAAAATTCTCTACAAATACTTGAAAATACTTGATGCACATTATCCATTAACAAGGATGATGGTAGTTTTTGGAGCTGACACTATGTGGAATGAACACTTTTAGGGATTGGCCAGTTGGACGCTGTTATTGGCAGATACCAAAAATGTCAAAATTGCCAAATATCAATGTCAACCAATCTCTACTGGCCACTAATGGTCTATCACTAATCATCATCACATGTTTTTCAAATTCTTGGCATTAAATAGCCAAACACTCTCTATATTAGGGAATATTTACTTAAAATTCCCCACAAATACTTGAAAATAGAAGATTTGCATGATCCTTTGACAAGGCAGTTGGTAGATTTAGTAACTGACACAAGGAGAAATGATCATTTCAAGGATTAGGCCAGTTAGGAAGAGTTTTTGTACGATGCCTATAATATTGTTGTAGCCGATATACACTGGTCAGTCACTAATAACCGGCATCATACTTCAGAACAAAATTTGCCATTCTATGCCTGAACACTCTCTAAAAGGAGAGTAAATGGAAATTGAGGGAGTGTGGGTAAAAAGGGGGTGGAGTTGTGAGAATAAATGGGGGGATGGATGGAGAGAGAGAGAGAGAGAGAGAGAGAGAGAGAGGATGGAGAGGATTAGGCATCAGGATCCCTTGGGCATTGTCTGGAAATCTGGAGATAAAGAAGGAAGGGCAGGTGGTCAGGGCAAGGGAGGAGGGAGGTGTATCTCAGGGTGCTGATCTGAAAGGCTGGGGGAAAACATGCATTCATTAGTGTATGTTCTTACTCAGCAGAGTCTTCGTCCAGTTGAAGATATGCATGTGACCGAACTCTCTGGATGCTCACTTGGATTTGTCGTTCTGGGGTCTTAGACTTATCCTTCAAAATGCCACATTAACAACTGAATTAGCCCAATAAAACTTGTACCGTTATGTGTCTTACACAT
>NC_068280.1:5022316-5034816 GCF_025860055.1 Xyrauchen texanus | reverse complement strand
CATCAAAGGGGAGAAAGAGAGAGAAAAGCGAGTGATTAATTTATTCTCTCCCTCCTCCCTGCCTCCTCGCCTGCTTTTGACTGTTCTCAATGTTGGTCAGTCTAGTAACATCTGGTGTTGGTCAGGGTTTGTCTTTTTAGAGGGCGAGAAAAAGCTCGCCCTCGATTTGCCCGACGACATCTGCAGAAAAACAGCAAAAGAGGCAATCCGTTTTTTGTTGTTTGTATAAAATTTTCTGTCCCTGGAGATTAAGAGCATGTTAAAAAGAAGCTTTGAGTAATTAGATGTGAAATGTTGCTCTTTTTTGGAGTCTACACGTGAGCACGATAGGGAAAGACCAATTATAAAAACATTACTGAATTTTACACAGATTTTCAGTGCTTTTTTTAAAAGTAGTTCGCTGAAAAGTGGAAATTATGTCATCATTATTCACTCAACTTCATGTTGTTCCAAACCATATGACTTAAGTTCTTCTGCAGAACACAAAAGTAGACCCTGATTTCATTACTATTCATAGATATCAATATATAACATTTAAACCTTTGTTGGTTTGGATAGACAATGCAATTTGGGCGTATTGACAGCATCTAAAACGTTAGTGTTTTAACATATTTACAGCTTTAGAAGCATAAAGGTATTTGTGATTTACATTTTTACTATCTGTCCATCCATATTTTTTATACCCGCTTATCCTATGTAGGGACATGATGAGTGCTGGAGCATCGGGCCGAAGACAGAGAAACACCCTGAACAGGTGGCCAGTACATTTCTTTTTATATTTTAGCGATGTTAAAGAGCCCCTAAATCTAAACCATTTTCAAAAACATAAAAAAACATAACATAACAAAAGGCAGATAAATGTACAGTGACAATAATAGTTACAATATACTATCATGTAGACAACCCGACCCCTAACCATTTCTAATTGACCTCTTGAGAATTTGTTAAGTGTGTTTCTAGCATGCATACATTTGTTTACATTTGCATAGACACCGAAACATACAATATTGACGTCGTAACGGCATCTAAAACGTAATAATTTGATGTATAAACAACTTTTGAAACGTACAAATGTTTATGAATTTTTATTGAATCTTTAAACATTTAATTGAATTGGAATTAATAGGTTGATTTTATTGTAATTATAATCAAAATGAGATTTATTACCTTTTCAATCAACTCCCATCAGTTGATACATTTACCTAATTTGTCATTATAACGGTTTCATTCTTAGTGATCTCTGAAGCTGTATTTAACTAGTTTTAAAGGATTTTTATGATTTTAACAACACTAAATGTAAAAATGGTCAAAATGAATAAAAATTCAATTGTATAATCAATCATTAAGCATTTATTTATTATTGTGTTTGTCATGGGACACAAAAGGAGTTTTTTAGAATATGCTATGCCCAGTGTTACTTGTATTACTAAATTATTAGTTACTGTAATCTAATTACTTTTAGTCAAAAAAGTAGTGTAATACATTACATTTCAAATTCTTGTAATCAGATTACAGTTACTAACGTTCAATGAAAGTAGTTGTTTTTACGTACATTACTTAAGTAACAAATATTTCTAAAAATATATTTTTACAATTAGAATGTGATTTCATAAGTTCATATGTATGTCTGTTTGAAGTATCTGTGACAGCTGAAGGGTGTGTGACAAAGAACAAGGAGAAAATACATATTATTTTGAATTTGATGAGCAGAAAAGTGTTTTAGAAAGTAACTTAAAAGTAAAGTATTTAGTAATGAGATTAATTTCCCAATTAAGTTATCATTAAAGTAATCTGATTACATTATTAGATAAGTATATAGTAATTTGTAGTGGATTACCTTTTTGGTAACTAACCCAAAACTGGCTATGCCTAAAAAATGCCTAGACAATTCAGTAAAATACACCACAATAGCACAATAAAACAAAAATGTTATTTGCGCACTATGATTCAAGTCTTCAGATAGCTCTGTGTAACGAATAGATCCAAATTCCAGCCTTTTATTTAATCTGCCTGATGTTTAGGGGTAGGGGTGGGATTAGTGACTCTAATATATATATATATAAATTAGTAGCTTGTTACAAACATTATTGTCACTGTACTTCAATCTGCCTATTACGTTTTATATATTGTTGAAAAGTGCTAAATACTAACTAATTAATCGAATACATCTCAAAGAATCCCTCAAATATATAATGATTAAATAATTATACATTGTTATGATAATAATATACAAATATTAACATTTTAGATACTGTCAAATCATCCATATTGTACATTTTAACATCTATCCAAACGTACAAATATACACGTTTAAATATTACATACAAATATCTATGTGTAATAATGATATCGGTCTGCAATTTTGTAACAATATAAAAAACATTAACAGACAGATAAATGTAATCACAAAAATTATTTATAATGATGGACTACAAAAGTAGTCCAAATGACGACGTGCTGCATTCGAAGTGCTTTCTGACGTGTGCTCTCTTTTCTATGTAATGAAAGTAAATATGGACGGATGCTGTTGAGCCCCAAAAAAAGTCAAAAATAAAGCACCATAAAAATACCTTAAAATTAGGCTCTCTTTTAACTTGGAACTTGATGGTCACCAACCAAAAAATATGAGATTATTCTTAGCAAATGAATGATGAGTCCGGCATCGGTACAAAAACAGCTTCACTTTAACAATTGCGTTAAAAACTAAAGTTTCAAATGAATATAAAAAAGATATTTCTGACTCTAAATTCTGATTAGATGAGCCACATTGGATGATCTTAATCTCTACCGTCTGAAATGTTAGCACATTTCTACCAGCCCTAGTTAGTGTGAACCACACCAACTTCACCTCAGCGGTCAGATGTAAACGAGAGAACGACGGACTGCTTTTTCTCTTCTCCTTCAGAAATGACATACGTCACATGAAAGGCAGTGACATTACGCACTTCTGAACAGATCTACAAGTGCGATTCATGATCTTTCCTCTGAAAAGGAAGCCAGATTGCACACTCTTACACAAAAGGACTCCCTCACAAGCTGCTCGGCGATATCTGAAGCATCAGGCTCTTTTGGAGAAGAGCGGAGGGTGGACAGGGAGATGATAATTCCCTGGAAACCCAGCAGTTCCCATCAGAGTGTCTTTGAGAGCTCTGACAGTGAGCGAGAGCCACGGGAGGCCACACGTATCATACACTCAGTGTGCTCGCGGAACAGGAGGACACCTTTTAGCTTTTGTCATGAGATTATGAGGATCTGTTATGCCCCTCTGTTCTCTCTATAACCTACTGAGCGGATAGAGCTCAGGTTGGCTTTGTTGGCCTTGTGTTTATATGTGTGGCTCCTGTCTCAGAGAAAATTGAAGTTCTTGAAGTTGCAAGCCTTCATTTGTTTTGTTGCTAAGAATAAGGTAGTCGTGATCACTGCATTGAATGATTCCAATCTTGCCGCATGCATCAATGATGCAATAATACCATAGTTATGTAGACATTGATTTCTGATAGTAAAACATTATCACTTTATGTAACTACTATGCAATTACATGTAATAACATAGTAATAAACAATTCAAGTTAAATATTACATACCATTGTTTCTAAATGGCGCATTTTTTATTTCATGTTGATTTGATTAAGTCATTATACTGTTATTTTACAAACTAGAAGTTACGTGTATTTGTTTTTCTAAATGCCTAAACAAAGACCCAAATTTATGACTTGTCCCAGAGCGTCCATGCTACATCCACCAAATTTGACACAGTCTATATGCCTGTTCAGAGTAATGGTTTTCATGTAGTGGACAATCAAAATTCCCATAGACTCCCATTTAAATTTTGGACTAATTCCTCCAAGAGCTCTCAAGCTAATTCCACCAAATTTGGTACAGTCCTTGAAACTATTGTTACTTTGTATGCTTTATTTTTATTTACTTGTCAGACGTACGGTTAACCTGTTACAGATGATCAAATACCCCCACCCCCTGCCCCAAAAGAAAAACCCCTTAGATTTACATTCAACGTTTGTCTTAATATCTTTGATATTTTTCAACAATCAACCATTCTGATTATATCTATTTAACATTGAGGTGTAGTTGCTCACATTTTTAGCACAATGCAACACTGAATCTTAGGCCTGGGTAAAAATATTGATCTTCATTTGAACAATCCCGACATCGATTCTTAAAATGCCAATAAATATAAGCGCAGCGTAGTTCTAGCGGGAAGACTAGCAGCTGTACATCATCGCACCATTAGCTGGGTAATTCCTAGCCAATCGCATGTAAGCCATTGCTTTATAAATCTGCTCACAATCTTATCACATTGCTGTTTCAGTGTCCTAACGCGGCACACTCCACCACCCCACCACCACCAGTTGAGTCCCGTCCTGCACGGGGGTAGGCTCCTCGCCCCTGCCTCCTATCTCCGGCAGGGTATGACGGTTCCGAGTACAACTTATTCGGACCGCCAGAGAGAGACATTACATTCCTGTTTTATATTCATCAAATAAATGTCATCTTCAATTTCACTCAAGTCTGCGAGTCTTCCTGATAGAAGTATATTTTACTTTTGCTCGAAAGTTTCCTTCAGTTTTGGTTGTGTTGCTCTGCAGCTGAACTGCAGAGTTTGGGCCTTGTTACGTTTTTAAAATGAATATTTTCACAATGTACAGTCGTAAGTTACAAGGTTCCCTCTATAATTTACAGCATTAGCTGAAAGAGAAATTCTCTCATATGTAAGCAAAATGACATTTATTGCTAAAATATTTTACCCATATGAATTATATCCCAAAATTGAGAGCTTGTGAAGCGGAATCAGCCCTATTGATTCTAGAAATGAAAGAAACATACGCAAATGTTAATATCGGCGAGATCAGTTAGGACGCATCATTTGTGATACGGACGCCCATTCTTTAGCAGTATTTCCATCTTTTTCTCCTTTCTACTCGTTTAGCAGCCAGCTCGGCTCATAAGTTAGTGTGCTTGGTGCACTCATCCTCTTTTAAATCCTTCAATCCTTAAATCAAGATCTCTAATCCTCAACATTCAGGGTTATGCTGACTCACACACCTTCCCATTGCCATGACAAATATAAGCAAGTATAAGCTTTCTGTTTTGGTAAAAGTTTCATTTAAAGTCCTGAATATAAATGGTCAAAAATAAATAAACAATAATAATTAAATTATGAATTGGGTTCAGATTTACTTAGATGTTTTTTTAACCTCTGTTTTCAGATGTATACAAACAGTAAATAGATGGCTCGCATTGTTGCATAATGTGTCCTCTTGATGTTGACTTGTTTAATCAACATCAAGGTTTTAAGTGAATTCATATGAATGTATAAGAGGAGTGTGAATATCGTAAGGTCCTTTTATAGGCCCTTTTTGCCAGACGTATTTAATGTTAACTCTACCCACAAATAAACAGAAAATGATAACATGTAAAAAAACTGCAACCGAGGTTCAAATTGGATAGCAGTCGTTTAAAGAGGAAATATAGTTCAAGAAAATAAACGGAAGCATTTTAAAGGTGGATGGAGCAGGTCGAGGCCCTGCCGAAACTCTGATAGACAAATTGGATTACAGAGCAAAGGATTAAATAAAAAAGAGAGGATGACAAACAAGACAAGCCGGCTGTGATCACAGGCTTTAATATATTTCTTTCCCTTCTTCCTTTTCTTCTTCCCCACTGACCCTCCCTCTCTCCATCGCTTTCTTTCTTACAGAGGGAAAACTTGGGCTTAGTCTGGACTTATTAAAGCTGGGATTAATTTGTAATGCTCCCTTTACCCCGAGGGTGAGCAGCAGATTTGTTATCTAAAGCAAACAGGGTGAAGCGCAATAAAACGGACGTACAAAAGACTGTGAAGCACTGAAGTTTTAGAGGGACATTTTTTAAGGAGCTTTCGAGAGCTTTGCAGATTAAGTGAAAGTCAGATCCCTGTAATATGTCTACTCCACGAGAGGAGGGAAGCTATCGAGACATGTTTAAAAAAACAGCCGACATGGTTCTGGATGGTTTGGAATAGTTTGTACTTATTAATTCAGTTTTAATAACACTTGCACACAAAAATGAATTTTTCTCTTATTCTTCATGTAGGGCTGTCTTCACATCTGTCTTAATAAACACAGGCTCCATGTTGGTGAGTGTATAATCATTTGACATGGAAAAGTGTGCGCAAGTAGGCATGCAGAAATGTGTTCAGAAGTGTCCGCAATGTCCAGTACAGATTGCCTATAAGCTGCCTTAAAAAATGTATCCTAGATTTAGCCTATACATTAAGCCTGTAATCAATAAACACTCACTGAGCACTTTATTGGGAACATATGTACACCTAAATATTCATGTGATTAACTAATCAGCCAATCGTGTGGCAGCAGTGCAGTGCATAAAATCATGCAGATATGGGTCAGGAGCTTCAGTTAATGTTCACATCAACCATCAGAATGGAGAAAAAATGTGATCTCAGTGATTTCGACCATGGCATGATTGTTGGTGCCAGGCGGGCTGGTTTGAGTATTTCTGTTACTGTTGATCTCCTGGGATTTTCACACACAACAGTCTCTAGAGTTTACACCGAATGGTGCCAAAAACCAAAAACATCCAGTTAACGGCAGTTCTGCGGATGGAAACGCCTTGTTGATAAGAAAGGTTAACGGAGAATGGCCATGGCTGTGTTTAACAAAATCAACGCAAGCATAAGTTAATCATAGAGACCATTTGCGCCAATGGTTAGGCTATTTAGGCTTACGATGCTTTTGGGAAATGCTGCCCAGACCGGTTAGGGCTGACAGAAAGACTACGGGAACTCAGATAACCACTCTGTACAATTGTAGTGAGCAGAACAGCATCTCAGAAAGCACAACACGACGAACCTTGAGGCAGATGGGCTACAACAGCAGAAGACCACATCGGGTGAGTGTGGAACTGTCAGAAACTTTTAGTATCATTAGCCCAACTACAACTAACTACTGTTTATTTGTTTGTTTTTTTTGCAAGTAAACACCAGATTATCTCCATTATAAATGGATTGGTTGAAAAGGTTTCTCTATAGATCGAGAGAAAGCAAATAGAGCCAAATGACTAAATGCTTTTTACATTCAGATTAGGGATGCACCAATGTGAAAATGTTTGGCTGACACGATACTGATTTAAAAAAAGAAAATCGGTCAATACCGATATTTTGACACTTACTCCCCTTATTTTGTCCTCAGATGACCTTAGGAATTATGCTTTGAAAACTGTTTTTTTTTGTGTGTGTATTTTAAAAGCTATTTTATAGTAATTTCCATTGAACGTGGATTGGATCTGTTGAAAATATAAAAAGCCCACAATTTTAAGAGAGCCACAATGAAAGATTCAAGATTAAAAACAGATTTTTTAAAATACGATAACGTGACGAAAACTCACATTTCACATAATATGATAGAACATAAATTCATTAAATTCATTATGCATACTTTGTCATGCTTTACTTCTTTTTAGGGATGCCGATACCGAGTCTGATACTTGTTGTTTTTTTTTCTTCTAAACTGCAGATCAACAGTTCATTTAAATGTATCATCAAAATGCTGTTTATATGAATAAATTCATTCAAAATGTAGTCAAATTAAAGTATAACTATTATATACGAAAATACAATTTTCAACATGATATTGTATTATTTTGATCAAATAAAGTGATGCACTACAGAGCATCACATATTGAGATATTGCTTAAATATAATACAATTACTATTGATTTATTATTATACTATTAATATCATTTGTAGTAGTAGTTGTAGTAGTTGTAGTAGTATAACTGTGACTATTACATTTCTGTCATACTTTTTAAATTTAAATTGAGCTTTTATTTTGAAGTGTTTCTGTATTGTTTTGACCACGGAGCTCTCAAAGAAGATGCCAGCTTCCCCCTCTGGAAAAGCCGGTTGCGACGTGACTCAAAGTGATTATTACACTAAAAAAGGCTGCTAGTTAAATAAATAACATGTGCTCTGTAAGTACCTCGGGCTGCAAAGTGAATGCTTATAACTGTATGAGCCAAAGTGGAGCTTTAAAAGTAAATAAACAATTCAATTATTGGGATTTGATTCATTTTGGACTCTTTTTCTGTGCCCGCCATGGTAAGAAAATAATAATAATTTTTTCTGACATTCAATGAATTGATTTTATAAACAATCAGCCATTTAATCGGTTATCGACCGTTCCCACCACCTTTGATATCGGTATCGGCAAAATCCATTATCGGTCGGTCTCTGGTTTTAATTTGGTTAATAATTAGCCAATAAATATTGGTGGCAAATAAATTGGTGCGTCCCTAATTTAGAAGTTTATTTGAGATTAGTGGTCAACCGATATGGGTTTTCAATGGCCGATACCAATATTGAACAAGGTGGCCTATAGGGAGATATAAACAAAATACAATTTAATGATAGTAATTGGATTACTATTTACATTTACATTACATTTATGCATTTAGCAGACACTTATATCCAAAGTGCACTTATTACAGGGACAATCCCCCCGGAGCAACCTGGAGTTAAGTGCCTTGCTCAAGGACACAATGGTGGTGACTGTTGGGATCGAACCATCGACCTTCTGATTAACAGTTATGTGCTTTAGACCACTATGCCACCACCACTCCATACTATCAATTACACAATTATTCTGCTCAACATTTACTCAAAATTCACTAAAAATGTCAAATGAAATTGTTTATTATTCACTGGAAAGGCAGTTGGTTGATTTTGGAACTAACACAAGGGGAAGCGAGTGGTGGGAAAAGAGTGGTGGTGGTGTATGGAGTGGTGGTGGCGTAGTGGGCTAAAGCACATAACTGTAAATCAGAAGGTTGCTGGTTCGATTCCCACAGCCTCCACCATTGTGTCCATTGTGTCCTTGAGCAAGGCACTTAACTCCAGGTTGCTCCGGGGGGATTGTCCCTGTAATAAGGGCACTGTAAGTCGCTTTGGATAAAAGCGTCTGCCAAATGCATAATTGGTCAAATGTAAAAACACGGTTATCAGCTGATGTGATGATCTCAAAATGCTCAAATATTGGCAATTGTATCGGTCTGCCACTATTTGAGATTACTAAGTATTTATTTGTGAACAAACAAACAAGCAAAGCCAACAACAACTCGTTTATGACTTTTTAATCTTGTTAATTATGTGTGACTATGGGTCATCTGTCTCTGTTTGTTTGATACAGTGTTCTGTCCATATGTAGATGTGTAGACGGCATTGCCAGTTGACACCAAGCATTTGGTTTATTGCTGAAGGAACTGCCTTGGGACTCTCAAGGATTTTAGAGAAATGTGAGAACAAAACACTGAAGCCATAAACGCCAGTCTTTGTTATCTGAATTCGTCATATGTTTTGGTGACAATAACCGGCTTAACCTAGCCAAAACACATTGGCCACTGATTATAAACAGCAATAGCGGGGCAGAAACGGCACTTTATATTTTGTCTGCGGCCCTGTACAAAAGCTTTACTCCAAAGGGTTTGTCCATATGCCACGTAAGCTTTCTAAATAATCAATTTCCATCTAATCGATTCTGACGTTTGTATGGCAACCTGTCAGCACTCTGCAAGTTACCACGGTGAATTCACTGAGCTCAAGATAAAGAGTCAAATCCATAATCAATAGATCGTAATTAGTTTGATGACCAGACGGCTTAACTTTTTCAATTCATGTTAATGCTGTATTTCTTTATATGGTGTTTAGGAGATTGGCTCACACAATCTGTTGATGTGATAGCGTGTAATGAGATTATGAAACATATATTAACTAGGATCTTCGGAGGAAATGACTGATATTTGCTCATGATTTTGAACATGGTTGCTTGTTTAGAAGATTATTTTGTATTAGAAAAGAGACCTGTGAGCCAACTCAGTGTAACAATATTATGTTACATACAATTATTATTAATGATTGAATAAACCTGACTGGTTACACTAAAAAGTCTTAATTTTAAGAAGATTTTAAAATACTTTCCTTGCATCCTAAATAAACGTGAGTGTACACAACTGAGGTTTTTAAGCTTTTCAAGATAATTTTATATATATATATATAAAACGCATTTTTGAGTCAGAAGTATCAAGACTTTTTCTTATGGTTATACCTTAACAAAATGTACCTTTTATAAAAATGTCAAAATATATATATATATATATTGTATATTTTATTTTATTTTTTACTTCACACAGTTTTGGCCAAATAACAAAAAAAAAATGGCTTTAATTTGGTGGCCAAAATACATTTGAATAAATTATATTTTTAATTTTTATTATAAAGAGAATAATTATTTGTTTCGAAAAAATATTTAAAAACAAAATAAATTCACTGTGATAAATAATATTTTTTATAAATATTAATAAAATATTCCAAAAAACACATGCCAAGGGAACTACATTTTCAGCTGCGGCTATTATATGTAATAATATATTTATTTATATTGTTACAATTTTTTTATTATTATTTATTTTAAATTTGTTGTATTTTTTTTACTATCTCCGGACGGTTGCACCATAAAGACATTTTTTACTTTAAGCCCCAGAAAAAAAATATTAGAATGGTTAAACTCCAAACTACTATGTCTTCTACTTACTATAAACTACTTAATATATCCAATTAATTGAAATAGTCATTTTTAACAAAGTACAAATCTGACTTGAACACCAGTAATAAAGGTGTGCCTTTGATGTGCTTGTGGCTTTTGTAAGTTTTGTAATTTTAAAGATACTTAAGATTAAAGTTTGAAAATCTGTCTTTAACTTATATTGATTGAGTGTTAAATATCTAGTTTACCATAAAGCCACACTTCCACACTTTACACTTTATAACTTTACAGCCAAGTGACTCTGATGCGCCATTTCATTTATGCTGAACCGAAGCCTAAAACCACACTTACATAAACATACAGTATAACACTACTCTTTTGCAAGCACCCTTTTTTTTCTCTTTAGGACATGCAAATCTAAGTTGCTCTCTGCAATTTACACTACTGGATCAACATCACACAGCCAAAATGGCATTTCCCTTTCTCTGGAAACTAATTTTGAGTGTGACTGTCTATCAATAGACCCATTTTTGAGTCAGTCTCTCCCTCTGTTTCTCCTCTCCTCTCGGTTCAGTCCTGCAGGCAGGTCTTAATCCCTCTCTTTTTTCTTTCTCTCTCTCTCTCTCTCTCTCTTCTGTGGGGCGGGTCATGAGGATCTGAACCTGCACATTCTTGTGGGGCTGTGTGAGCTTCACATGGTAACCAGTGAACCGCTTTGTTAGAGAGCGAGAGAGAGATTATGTCTGCCATGCAAGTTATAACGCGAGTCTTCGCGAGCAAAGAAAGGAAGATGCAACGGAAAGCAAACACTCATAGTTTTCTTTTAAATGGTCCTCCTTTCACGTCGGCAACTGAATCTTGTGCTCTTCATGTTAAGATGGACCACTTGCGTTTGTTAGCAGGTGTTGAAATGTAGTTGAAATACTATGAGACTGTATATTTTGGGGGAATGTTTAAGGGACGGACTAACAGAGATGAACTTGGCTCTTAAAGGGAAAGTTCCCTCAAAAGGACAATTCTGTCATTAATTACATTGTTGCTGTTTTTCTAATGGAACACAAAAGAAGAAATTTGGAAGAACGTTTATGCTTCTGAAGTTATACAATATGTTTGGGGACTGAAATTCATGTTGTTATTCACTGATAATCTTCACCACTGACGAAAGCTCTGAAATCTCATTCATGTTCAGATTTAAAACTGAATGCCACTGGTCCTCACATGTCATGTTCAGCTATGTTAGTTCAAATATAGTTCAAATATGCAAAATGGAGATTGAGATTTAGATTTGCGGAATGTTGCAAGACTACATTTCCTCACACAATAGCTATCACGTGACTTCAGATCACTTGGTAAATTGTGTGTGAACTGTAAGGAGAATTGTTAAGGTGCTTTTTATAGTGTTTATGTAGAGAGAATGTGTTTGTGTACTTGCTTAGCTGTAGTTTGGGGACAAATGTGTACCCAATAGTGAGCTAAATTGGATAAAACTGCCATTTTGGGGACATTTTGGGACATCCTCATTTGGAAAAACTGTCCATATATAAATAAATAATGATTTTTAAAATAAAAAAAATATCTGTTAGGTTAAGAGTGTGGGTTAGGTAGATAGAAGTCTATTGGTTTGTCCCCATTTAGATAGCTGAGCAACTGTGTGTGTGTGTGTGTGTGTGTGTGTGTGTGTGTGTGTGTGTGTGTGTGTGTGTGTGTGTGTGTGTGTATTTATCACTTTGTGGGGACCAAATGTCCCCATAAGGATAGTAAAACCCGAAATTTTTGACCTTGTGGGGACATTTTGTCGGTCCCCATGAGGAAAACAGCTTATAAATCATACTAAATTATGTTTTTTGAAAATGTAAAAATGCAGAAAGTTTTCTGTGAGGGTTAGGTTTAGGGGTAGGGTTAGGTTTAGGGGATAGAATATAAAGTTTGTACAGTATAAAAACCATTA
>NC_068280.1:4994816-5019816 GCF_025860055.1 Xyrauchen texanus | reverse complement strand
AAAACTACAAAAGAGCAAAAACCTTTAAGAATTCTGAATAACAACTATTTCAGTAATGACAACATTTACAGTGCTTGAAATTTAAATACTCATGAATTATTCCTAATTTAACACACCTATTGTTTTTTTTTTTCCAGACAATGTAAAATGAATACTTTAAATAATGTACAGTCTTCAGGTTGGGTGTTGTCTGTCTGTGTCTCGGATAATAGTCCTGATCTGGGGTCTGAACTTTAATGCCACCAGTCACATTTATTTGGATTTGAATTAGAAACTCTGAACTGAGATCAGCTGAAAAGCTGTAGGATTATTTTTTCTCCTCACAGAGTTTGGCAGCAGCTTCGAAACCTAATCGTTTTATTTTCCAGTGAACAAAAGTTCAGATAAGTTTGTGAGCTCTTATCTGAGAAATGATCACTGTTGTCATTCGTTGGCACATTTATTCAGTCCAAAGCTGTCATGGTTCCTTTGATCATGTCTTCTACTTCATATCTGCACCTTTTTTTTAAGTACATGTTTAAAGTCCTAATAAACTTCTTAAATGTATTTAACAATGTTATTGTTCTGTGGAACTCATAACAAACCCATTTTGGTGCAACACACCGTTGGAGTTGTGAAGTCTAAATGTAATTATTGCATTTGACTATTTGATAGTTTTTCAACACATTTCTCATCTGTAGACTTAAACTTGTGTTCTTCAGATGCCTGGGCTAAATAACTTTTTAGATGGCTTGACGTGGGTATTTCATGTGAAAACAAAACAAACAAATATCTGAAGCTTAGGGCTTATCAGTTATGTTATTTAAGTCTGTAAATATTTGAAGAGTCCAGAAATCGGTTTTAAATGACAGATTGTTATATTTCTCACTCAAAGTAATCATTTAGGTTTATTATGGTTTAAATACAGCCTGCTTGAATTAGAGGCTTGAAAAATCATAATTGCATGATTTTAAAACATTAAATTATGTAAAAACTAGGCCTAAATCTTCAAATTAATCTAAAACAAAAATTTGGTTATAAATCAAGTTATAAAGGAATTGCCTAAAAAAAAAAAAAACATTTTAAAAATAAGATGAAGAAGAACATACTGGAACTCACCATTTATGCAAAACAATATACATTTCTAAAAATGTGCACTGTAAAAAAAATTCTGTTCATTTTACAAAAAAAAAAAAAGAAAAGAAAAAAAATGGCAGCTGTGGTTGCCCGAAAAATTATGTAAACAATAATGCAGTAAAAATGTAAACAACTTTACAAAAACCTGTAAATTTTACAGTTTAAAACGTTTGTAATTTACATGACCACAATGGCACTGTAAAAAGAAATCTGTTCAATTTATTGTTAAAAACTCTAAAAACCTTCTAAAGCTGTAAAAATCTGCTTTATACTTTACTTTGAGTTATTGTTAATCACTAGTCAAATTACAGAAGAGCACATGATGACATGAAGTTCATGAATAGTGGCTCTTCCAGGAGCAATAAACATGTTGAGACAAACACAAACACTAAACACACCATCAGGGTAACACATGTGAAATTTAAATAATGCATCAAATATAACACAGAACACCCCAATGTATGTAACTGATATTATAGATAATAATATAACTATAAGTAATGAATCCTATATGCCTATAGATAATAGGCCTATTTGTGTTCAGTAAACCAATTTAGTTCTGTTATTTATTAGGTAAACATGACTATTTATGTTGTGACAACTTGCGATGTTAATGTAATATTTTAAGTTGGGTGGACTTTAGTCCCTGATTGTCAAGTTTACTCAAAAAAGCGCTTGCGATAAGTTGCCTTATAATTTAAAGTTGAATCAACTTTTTTTTTTACAGTGTATTCCCATAAAATATAATGAAATGTAATGGGTCATGCAGGGAATTGTGGGAACGCCCCATTATTGTTTTTAACTGTAATTTTAACAATAATTGACTGTAAAAAGTGCATATACTCTCTTGTTAAACAATGTAAACAATTTTATGATTTATACTATATTTTATTATACAGGAAAATTATACTTTTTAAATAAAAAAAAAAAAAAACAATTCAACATTTTAAATTGCAAACACGTCTGTATTGTCTTTTAAAATATATGAAAATGTTTTACTGTATATTTTACAAACAAGAAGGTTTTATTTCTGTAACATTTTTACAGTGTAAGACATCTTAATCTTTAGATCACTTCTAATAAAAACACACAAAAACTCAAGATTAGTCCAAGAAAGAGCCTTTATTTTCATTTTCGATAGTTTGTGTCAACAGGAATAACTACAAGAACTTCAACTAAACTAATGAAGTTTACACGTTACATGTTCAATTAAAATGAGACTTACGCATTAATAATAATAATAATGATAAAGCACACAACACACAAAAGTCTCAATACAGAGAAACGAAAAACTGCGGCAGATTTACTCCAGATGTAAATGTTATAAGAGCCGCACGGAGAAGTTACCTGCGGATCCACACAAACGCGAACTCGAAGAATCCAGGTGTTAAACCGAATCGTTACTTTTCCTTTTTTAGCGAAGCCCTGGAGAGTTGAGGTGAGAGAGAGACCTGTCCTGACTGGCACACATGCTTTCACGGATTTACAGGGGATTTTATGCACCATCGTTTTAATAAGCACCGACAGTTTACAAGAGACACGAAAATCCGCCTGTTAAAAGAGACCGAGCACACACACGCACACACACTCACACACACACATGCACACACACATGCACACACACTCAAACACACTCATACACATACACACACTCACACACACGCACGCACACACACACACACACACTCACACACACACACACACACACACACACTCACACACACTCACTCAAACACACTCACACACACACACACTCAAACATACTCACATAGACACACGCACACTCACACACACACACACGCACACGCACTCACACACACACTCACACTCACTCAAACACACTCATACACACTCAAACACATACACACACTCACACGCGCGCTCACACACACACACGCACTCACTCAAACACACACACACACACACTCACTCAAACACACTCACACACACTCACTCAAACACACTCACACACACACACACTCAAACATACTCACATAGACACACGCACACACTCACACACACACTCACTCAAACACACACACACGCACTCACTCAAACACACACACACACACACTCACTCAAACACACTCACACACACACACGCACTCACTCAAACACACACACACACACACACTCACAGAAAACTTTCTGCATTTTTACATTTTCAAAAAACATAGTTTAGTATGATTTATAAGCTGTTTTCCTCATGGGGACCGACAAAATGTCCCCACAACGTCAAAAATGTCAGGTTTTACTATCATTATTGGGACATTTGGTCCCCACAAAGTGATAATTACGCACTCACACACACTCTCTCTCTCTCTCTCTCTCTCTCTCTCTCACACACACACACACACACACACACACACACACACGCATACTCTCTCACACACACACACACACACACACACTCACTCATACACTCACACACATAAACACACACTCAAACACACTCACACTCACACACACACACACACACACAAACTTAAACACACACACACACTTACACTCACACACACATACACACACACTCAAACACACACACACTTACACTCACACATACACTCACACACACTCACTCAAACACATTCACACATACACTCACACACATACACACACACTTACACTCACACACATACACTCACACACACTCACTCAAACACATTCACACATACACACACACATACACACACACTTACACTCACACATTCACTCACACACATTCACTCAAACACAATCACACACACTCAAACACACTCACAAACTCACACACATTCTCACACACACTCACACATACACACACACACACACACACACTCTCTCTCTTTCACACACACATACACACTCTTTCTTTGTCACACACAAACTCACTTTAGGCCGGCTGATCCTGCGGCTTTATGGGTTTATACTGCTCAGTAAACTCTACTGCATTTTGGGATTACACAAATACCCCTCCGACAATAGGTTAGTGCCACTAGATATCTTGATTTCTACGGGATCGATTCTCTCGTCTATAACAGCTTTTCATGCGCTCCAAGATGGGAATTGTTCTAGAAATCCTTCTTGTGTTTTCTGGTTCTAATGCTGTAATGGTGTAGGCTCATATTATTATTGTTCTTTTTTTAAGTATTAATATCAGCTAAGATTTTAGGGGGGTCTTATATTGTAGCTTTCTGTATTATAACTTTTATAAAGTACGCTTTTAACACTGGATAAACATTTATAGCCTGCTATAGGCTACTTTTGATCAATGATTTAAAATATTTGTTATTTCTTTAAGAACTTTTTTCCATTTCTATAGGCCTGCAATATCCCTCAAGCACTAATTCTTGAAATCACTTTTGTTGAAGTTTAGCCAATAATTAATTGCACCACACTTTTAAGTGAATTAAACATTAATACAATTATTTAATCAAATGAAGATGAAAGACGGTGCAAGTCTGACAAAAAAAAAAAAAGGAATATTCCGGGTTCAATACAAATTAAGCTCAACTGACAGGACTTGTGGCAAAATGTTGACTACCACAAAAATGTATTGCAACTCATCTCTCCTTTTCTTTAAAAAAAAAACAATCTTCCAGTGAGGCACTTGAATGGAAATTAATGGGGCCAAGTTTTGAAGGGATTAAAGACAGAAATGTGAATCTTATAATTTCATTAAATCACTTACATGAATTATTCTGTAAACTCATGTAGGCCTATTATTTGAGGTGTAAAGTTGTTTAAATCGTAATTTTTACAGTCATTTTGGGGTTTTAGTTTTGTTGACATTACATCGTCATGGTAACATAGTTGTAAAATTGGCTATAACATTACACAGAATAGGTTAGTAAGTGATTTTATCACACTTAAATCATGTTTACACACATATTGTTTATGTCTTGTGGCTATACTTTTGAAACAGTGATTATTTTAACGTTCAAAAATTGGCCCCATTCACTTCCATTGCAAGTGCCTCACTGTGACACTTGTTTTGTTTAAAGAAAAGGAGGGACAAGTTGAAATAAATGTTTGTGGTAATCAATATTATGCCACAAATCCTGTCGATTGAGCTCAGTTTATTATATTGAACCTGGAATATTCCTTTAAGGCTTTGGAGAGATTTGTTTCAAATCCTAGAAAACTGTTTTACGTTTAGACTCAAACAAATACGCTCTCATGCAACGCCATGTATTACTTTACATAGGCTAATTCAAATGTATTAGCATTGTTATTTTATGCATGTTGACAATCAACGCTCGTATTAGTAAAATGACGCATTTACACCGAACAAACGGCAAATGAATTTACAAATTCGACCCTTATCGTGTGCATTAACTGTCCTGCAGCGTTACGCTAACGAAGGCGCGAATTAAACGTGTATTCAACTGTTTACTCCCCGAAAGACTCGCACATTCACACGGTTAGTATTTCGCCACACTAAAGGGGTGGAGTTACCGCGCGCTTCTCTTTCGTGATTGGCCAGACCAGTCGTCTGTAAAGGAGGGCGAGACTTTTGATTGGCTGCGGTGGGCGGATCCACAGGTGTATTTTGCTCTTAGACGGACAGGGCGTCAAGAAGGTGATCAATCTCAATCCGTCAGCACTGTCGCGTGGAGACCAACGTTGACGTATTGAGTCCTTTTGGGCGCCGATTTTTGATTGAGTGCAACTTGATTCGAGTTCGTGCCGAAATTGGGAATTAGTTCTGAAGTTTGTGGCTAATTCGTTTTACCGCAATTCAAACAATCAGCTGGAGTCAAGACCTGAGGCCAAAGGTGATTTTTGGTGCTGTGGATTTCTGCACGGACCTCAAAGAGAACTGAAGACCAAGAATTAAAAGGTAAAGCAAAAATATTTCAAACATCTGTTTCTATCTATTTCAGCGCAGGTAAGTTTTAATAGTCACTAAATGTGAGAGAAAGTACTGATTTAGTATTTTAGCAGACGCTAGCCATTTATTTAAGTTACAATAGTGCTTTTGGAAAATAATTAAAGAGACACAAAACACAATTTTTGTTTGCTAAATCTATTTAAAATATATGTGTTGCTCAAAGAAATATCCCGGGTTCACAACAACTTAAGCTCAGTCGACAGCATTTGTTGCATAAAGTTGACCAGAAATATTTTGTTCAATTAATAAATAAAAGATTAAAAAAAACATTAAGCATTTTGTTTTTAATTGCTTGACTTACCAAATAACTTTATATGGGCCTTAAAGTGTCAGGCTGAAAATGAAAGACATGGTGGTCAATCTTAACTTTTGAAAGACTGTGGATTTTCTTTAAATGTCTTTAAATCTGACCTTTTAAAGGTATATTCCGAGTTCAATACAAGTTAAGCTCAATCGACAGCATTTGTGGCCAATTGCTGATTACCAGAAAAAGTTATTTACTCATCTCTCCTTTTCTTTATAAACGGGACAAATCTGGAGTACAGTGAGACACTTACAATAGAAGTGAATGGGCCAATCCGTAAAAGTTAAAATACTCACTGTTTCAAAAATACAGACACAAGACGTAAACATTAAGCGTGTAAACATTATTTTAGTGGGATAAAATCGTTAACTAAACTTTAAGGTGTGAAGATGTACCTAATTTTACATCTTCGCCATGACAACTTATTGCCGAAAACCCTACAAATGTAAAAATGTTTATTTAAACAACTTTCCAGCTCAAATAATCCACATAAGAATTAATATAAGTGGTTTTATACAATTATAAGATTCATATTTCTGGCATATTTCAACCCTCCCAAAATTCACTCCATTCTCAGCCATTGTAAGTGCCTCACTGTAACCCAGATTATTATTTATTTATTTTTTAACAAATACATATTTTATATTGGTAATCAATTATAGCTATTATGACACAAATGCAGTCAACGGAGTTTAACTTATATTAAACCCGTAATATGAATTACGCAAATTGCCTACATTTGTAATCGTAATTACCGCAAAACTTTGCGTGCCGGTGTGAACGAAGAAAAGTAGAGTTTGAGTCTAGGGGACCATGTCTTTATTTAGTTAATAAGGTTTCTTCTGCAAATGGAGTCCCCTCTGGGTCTAATCTAAATGGCTATGGAGAATAATTTGCACACTCACGGGCCATTTACATATAGTTAAACCTCGATTGTGGAATTGCAGCGGTGTCTTCAGGCCCATGTTATCTGTCCTCAGCGTGGGGTTAATGGGGCCGTTCATAGGCATGAGGAGCGGAGAAAAAGCGCAACATGTCATTTACCGAACTTTTGTCTTAATACATTTGTACTATTGCCTCATAACAATTGCAGCGAAACAAAGTTTGGTCCTCCCAAATAATTCCAAATGCGCATAAACCCTCGAGGTTGTCCCCGACCGGCCTCCATAAACATTAATAAAATAAAACACCGCTTCATTCCCGACAAATGTCTCAAGGCTTGACTTTTTCGTTAATACAGACTTATTTAGAGGATTATTGGGTGGTTCGTTTCTAAACGGATCCAAAAGGTAGGCCTATACCGATCATTATATTAAAGCCTATTTGTTATAAACATATCTTAATATGTAGGCCCACATTTATTCATGTATTCAGTAAGAAGGATCAAACCTGGATCTCAATAATAATAATTATTTCATAGCCTAGGCCTATATATAACACGTGAGCTTTTTAGGTCTTTAAATACGCTTTTTATAATTTTGTTATAGGTTAAAACTACTATAAAGTAAATTCCACTATTTTAAGACCTTTATAAATGTTTTGGTAAGCACAAAGAAATGATCAAACACTTTGTGGTGTTGCATCCAAGAGCGCTTAACAGGGCATGACGTGTAAACGGCCAATTAGTGTTTGAATCCCTTGATTAGTCGAGTGTGAAAAAGAGATCATGAAAGGCAAGACATTAGCAATATTTCCGACTGATCGCTCTCGATTTCTTTGTAGCGTAAATTGTTTTTACAATTAAGTTTAAGGAATGTATTTGTAACCATTAGGCCAATTTCTGACGCTGCATTATGTGATATAGCTACAACTTCATGTCATTTTATAGCCTACTATATGTAGCTACACTGCTTTTTCAAAGGTATTGTGCCAGTTATTAAAATAGCATTTTGTGGTCCTCTTTTCGATTGTGTTTCATTGATTCTTGCTGCAGGTGTCTCGGATAAGAAGGATCCGGATTTTGCGGCTCGAGCGCCGTTGCCTCGTAAGCTCAAGCTACGATGATGTCATATCTCAAACAGTCCCCGTACGCCATGAACGGACTGGGGCTCAGCGGGGCCACCATGGACCTCCTCCATCCCTCCGTAGGATACCCGAGTAAGAACACATCTTTGGAAGATAATCTCATGCTAAGTTTTTACACAAACGATTTTTGCATTAAACTAAGAGCCATCATTGTACATTTGGGTTCAATTACTTTTTATATATTTATACATATCAATATTACAATGATTTAAAAGCATTATGGTCGAAGTTATCTTGGCTTTGAAGTGGCTCTGTATGCAAAACTTTTCATTCTTGGGTTAGAAAAGATGTTTAGATCTAAAAGTATTATAATAATATTTTAGTAACTTCTGTTGTCTTCCTTGCTGCAGCAAATCCCCGTAAACAGAGAAGAGAGAGGACTACTTTCACTCGCACTCAGTTGGACATATTGGAGAATCTGTTCGCCAAGACGCGCTACCCGGACATTTTCATGCGCGAGGAAGTGGCCCTGAAAATCAATTTGCCCGAGTCAAGAGTGCAGGTGAGCGTTCTTGATTTCAACTGTAGAGCTCCTGACTAGAAGCAGACCTATACATCGGTTTTACCGATTAATCGGCGCCAATAGTTGCTTTTTGGATCTATTGGTTATTGGCAAAGGTTATTAAAAATGCCAATATGCCAAACGTTTCCAATCGGGTTTTTTTTTTATTGATTTTCAATAAACCTCATCTGGTGAAATATATATATATATATATATGATGATCTTTGATCATTCTCAAAATGTTTTTAAATAAACTATCGGCCGATTAATCGGTTATCAGCCTTAACCACAACTTTAGTTATCGGTATTGGCAAATCCACTATTGGTCGACTTCTAATCCTGGCTTTGAGTTCATAGACATCTTAGTGTTTTGATTAGCAAACATGGTCAGGTTTTACATTTGCTTAAGTGATGTGCAGCCATGCAGTAGTATACAGATAATCACACAGATTTCCATTTCAGTTGGAAAGTCCTACTAGTTATTTAAGAGTTTATTTCTCGACATGAGCTCTTGTAACTGATATTTTAGCCTAGATTGCTGGATCTTCTGAGGGTTTAATTGTGGAACGTGTGTGTTGACAGGTGTGGTTTAAGAACAGAAGGGCAAAGTGTCGGCAACAACAGCAGAGCAGCAGCAGTTCGAAGATCCGTCCAGCGAAGAAGAAATCCTCTCCGTCCCGTGAAAGCCCGGAATCAGAAAGCAGTGGCCACTTCACTCCTCCAGCTGTCTCCAGTAACAACTCCACTTCCTCATCCTCCTCTTCCTCTTCAGGCACCAACCCCACTGGTCGTAGTGGAGTGGGTCTGATCAGCAGCTCTTCCACAGGAACAACACCTGTCTCCTCCATCTGGAGTCCCGCTCCAGTCTCTCCCCTACCCGCTCCACCCTCCCTCCCTGACATTTCTCCCCCAGCTAGTGCGTCCTGCATGCAGAGGGCCATTTCAGGCAGTGGAGGTACCACAGGAGTGCCGTCATATCCTATGCCCTACAACCAGGCTCCCAGCTACGCCCAGGGCTACCCAACCTCTAACACTGCCTCTTATTTTGGAGGCATGGACTGCAGCTCCTACTTGGCACCCATGCCTGGCCATGCCCACCATCACCACCCACACGGCAATCACACACAGCTGAGCACCATGGCGGGCACCACTGCAGTCTCATGCAACCACCCACATCACCCTCACAACATCGGGCAGAGCAGCGGGCACCCACACCCGCATCACCCTCACCAGGGCTACAGTGGCACAGGGCTGCCTTTCAGCTCCACAGACTGTCTGGATTATAAAGATTACAAAGAGCAAGCTGCCGTGGCATCATCATGGAAACTGAACTTCAGCTCTGCAGCGGCAGACTGCTTGGACTACAAAGACCAGGCAGCTTGGCGTTTTCAGGTCTTGTAGGGACCATTTTAAAGACTATTAATGTTGTTAATTAAGTTTGCTTGTTTGTTTACCTTTGGAGAAGTTCCTCCCACAACATTACAGACTTTGTTGGACACCACAGGGTGCTAGAGGATGACATTGGGAGGTGACTTTCTGTGCCAACCTTTTCCACCTTTCATGGGATTGACTCAGAAGAGCTATAGGGACCAATGTTTGGCCCTTACCAAAGTTTCTCTCAAAAGATACTGATATTCCTCAAGCAACATTAAATGTGTTCCCACAAAATTAGGGTGGGTTGTTCATCGCCTTAATTGGACAAAAATGTTTAGTATAAATTTCTTAAGACACCATGCACTCCCGGCATGACGCACTGAATGAATGAGACTGGAGACACACGAGGTTTTGAATAATGAAGGCAATAATAATGTTATATGATTTTGTTTTCAAGGGACAAAGTAGAGCCTGTGAAATGTAAAAACAAATTTGCATGTGTTCATTTAATAAATATAAGCTAAAACTTGATCCGATTTGTTTTTAATTTCTTTTTGACTTACTAAATAACTTTATATGGGCCTTGTGCTAAAAGTGTCAGGCTGAAAATGAAAGAAATTGTGGTCACTCTTAACTTGTCAGACTGTGGATTTTGTAATTCCTTACATTTCTTTAAATCTAACCTGTCAAAGAAACATTCAGGGTTCAATACAAGTTAAGGTCAATCGACAGCAGTTGTGGCAAAATGATGATTACCAGAAAAAAATATTTTGACTCGTCCCTCGTGTTCTTTAAAAAAAAAAAAAATTAAATAAAAATAAAAAATCTGGGTTACAATGAGGCATTATGGAAGTGAATGGGGGCTAATCTGTAAACATTCAAATACACACTGTTTCAAAAGTATAGACACAAGATGTAAGCAATATGCATGTTAACATTATTTTAATTAGATAAAATCAACTTTTTATGTGTGGCTATATCCAATTTTACAACTTTGTTGCAATGATGACGTAACGCATTATATCCTGTAATCCCATGGAAAAACAAAAAGTTTTTACCTTAAATAATACACAGAAGAATTAATGTAATGGCTTTTATAAAAGTATAAGCTTCACATTTCTGCCTTTGAACCCGCCAAAAATGGACCCCATTCACTTCCATTGTAAGTACCTCACTGTAACCTCGATTTTTAAATAAAAAATGGTGGCAAAAACAATATGATAAAAGACCATCTTAATAAATAGATAAATGTATTAGAAAATAATAATAATAATAAAAACGACTTTTCCGCCAAGTAATAAAATTAAATGTGAATCTAAATTCCAATTTGACTGTCGCTTTAAGAAGACGTTGTACCGCGTGCCTGTGTTGATGCGTTAGGGGTTGTTCACACAGAACAAGTTACTTTGTCTGTTCGCGCTGTTTTTCCAATTTTGTCCTATATCTAAAAACACGCAAGACGGAGGACTTTGACCGTTGCACCGCGTATTTTAAACGCCGTGTCAAATTAAAAGAACATTAAAAACCGTTTCGTTCTGTTCTATTCGTGATGCTGCGTTTAGATTTTTTGGTGAACGGCCCCTTAGACTAATGCACTATTTGGTTAATTCTTGGGATTCGGTAATATTTTAACTTGGAATTATTATTATTACTACATTTAATTAATTGTCTGAATACTCCACAACATTAGGCAAATATCTCAACAAATTAAAGCCTATTCCCACCTATTCTATTCTATTCATCGACACCTTTTGTTCTCAACCCTCTCACGGATTTGGTGAAAGTGGTTTGAAAATTATTACAATACTGGTTTTGTAATAAACATACTTATGTGTCCCTCATACCAATTCAATGACTAAAAATGTTACATTTATGAGAGTTTTCTTATTTTTATGTGATTTTATGTCCAAAAAGTCCAATTGTGTGTCTGTGGTCTCATTATTTTTGTTAAAAAATATTTTAAATTCAGATTTTTAACTAAAACCCCAAGTTTTTTGTGCTAGCCCTTAACATGTCAGTCTGTCCTCTTCAAATATATAGTGATTTTCAATTGTGTTCCCATTTTAATCAGCTATCAGACATTCACACTCTCATCTCAACCCCATAACAACTTGCACCCACATATTTTATTTTAGCCTAAATATATTTGTAATGTAGGCCAATAATATATTGACTATTTTTTTTTTTTTACAATATTCATAAGTGTAGTGAACCCTAAATGACAGTGCACATTTTATTAACTATTTTCTAAGTACAAATTCATTGAAGTTTCTCAGGGACATGGCAAAAGACATTCTTTAATTCGTTATAGGCCTAATGGACATCTCAACATCTTGCAAAAAGACTTTAAACTTTCCTTTAAGCGAACCACCACTAAAAAAAAAAGCCTGGGGAACATAAATAGACTCTGAATCCCAAGAATGAGATGTAATAGACTTGTTCATTCCGATAATTAATACTAATAAATGTAACAAACGATGTATAATGTAATTAATTCTATAAATTGAACATTGGTGTATTTTAGTCATATTGCTGTTGCAGCCGTTTAGTAATATATATTTTTTAATTTCATAATCATCTTTCACGATTCTCAAAATAAAACGGGCAGTTACAGGACAGCTAAAAGGACGGTTTCACAGGTTATCGCGCGTCCGCCATTCAGCGCATGCGCAAACTGGATGATTCAGAGTGTAAATAAAGGAATACAAAAAGTCACTTTGGGCAAGAAAAAACGGGGGCTTATACTCAGTACAACAAACAAACAGCTTACAAATCGTGTAAACATAATAAAGTCATATAAACACGCTGATGCGCACGTATTGGCATTCCAACCAGTAATCAGTGGTTCTTTGCGATGTGTGAATTTATTTATCCAACGAAAAAACAACAAATCACGATTTTAATTAACAGATATCTCAAGGCTGCTTGCAATGCAGCTGGGTAAATAGGGTTACACAAACGTGACAGCGGTGTTTGCTTGTTTGCCCAGTGGATTCCCGCTGTCTTGTAACCGCATGGTGCAAACATCGCGGGATTTGGTGCAAATGCATTAAACAAACTGAACTAATCTCTGAGTATGCTCTTGTCTGGTTAAACTGGACCGAAGTAATCCAAACACCTGTTCTAACCATATAAAATCAACGTCCTTTCATTTACACGTGTGATTCTTCATAATATTCCCACTTGTCATTATGGAAAACAGTGCTCTCAACTGGTTTTGCTTCAGGACATAGATTTTACATTAGATATCAAGTGGCAACCCAACACAGTACCAAAATAGTTTATAGTCTCCCTATTTTGCACCTGAAGTACTAATGATTGGCTCCACAAGGTGGCAACAATTCCATTTTGCGTTGTTGCTGTCACAACAAAGCCTAGAAGAAGATGTAATTGGCGCTATACATTAGGAGTTCATGGTAAAAAACAAGTCCTTTCAAGTGCACCTGCAGGTCTGGAGATACCTGAATTTGTATAACTTAAGTCTAAAAGAATATAAAGATATCTTTATAGGTCTAAACTCCTGAAGAGAAAATGTCTGGTGTCTCATCGCATTCATAGCGTGCATGCGCCAACCACCTGTGTGCATGGTATACTTTGGCTGACCTCATGTTCGACTGTACACAGACGCTGAGCGTCGTGTCAAAATGGAATTATACCAAATGAAAGTATACCATGCACATTCACTGTTGTTGTTATTACAGTCATCTTCTGATGTTTAGAGGCGATTACATCTTCTTCTAGTGCTTCTTCGTGACAGCAATGTCTCAAAATTTAAGTGTCGCCACCTTGTGGACCCACAAATTAGTGGAAATAACTCCAGGCGCATGCACATTCTGCACGTTCAAAGACGCGCGGTTAGAAAAATCAGGCGGGTTTTAGTGCTTGCGTACTCTGAATATCTTAAAGGGTTTAAACTCCCGAAGAGAGATAGTCCAGTATCTCAGTGTTGGGTAAGTAACTCAAATAAAGTAATACTTTACACAATACTAATTACTTTTCAAATCTAATTGAAATACTGATTACTTTACTGGAAAACGGAATTACTTTATTTTACTTCTTTACCAGTTTTTCCGCTTAACCAATTAAAAATAATGTATATCTATTTTCTACTTTTCTTCGCATTTCTCATCAGAAGGCGCAAACCCTTCTGCTGTCACAGAAACACAAACAGACATACATACGAACTTAATTCAAGTTTTAAATGTGTTCTACATAGTTATTTTAGAAATGTGTAACCCAAGTAAAGTACTTTTAAGCAATTCACTTAATTGAAAGTCAGTATCTGATTGAAATAATTGAATAGGTTATACGTTACACTAAGAAAAGTAATTCGATTACACCAAACACTTCCATTTGGTGCCACAAGTGGCACAGAAATTACACACTTCACCAAGAATTGTTGATGTCATAATTATTCCACAAGGAAGAGATTTAAACATCAGAGTTAGTCCGTCACTTTTGTTTGTCCAAAGTGACGAGTGGAGATGAGATAGGTTGAGATTCGTGTTATATGACGTGCAGGCAATTTAATGGGTCAAAGAGGCAAATACCACCCTTATGGCTAAACTCTGAGACATCCCTTCGGCCACTTCTTCCTTGACCTCGATCTGTTTGTGTGTTTCCAGAAGACACACGCACTGACATTCAAACTTTTAAACTTTATCCAGTAGTATGCCATAACGCTGCCCCCTGTGAATGTGTGCTCTTCTCTACACAGCCCAAGTGTGTTTACAGCTAAGCGTGTTGTGTGTTTGCTTTGTGATGCGTGTCTGAGCAAGAATGTAAAAGGATCTCACGGCAGCCTTTGGGTGCTGTCAGACTTTGAGTGACAGCTCAGGGCAACAGCAGAGAGCTGCAGGATTAAAATTGGCCAAGCATAAACAAACCCAGAGGTTTCATCTGCCAGAGGTCTGGAGGGCCACTCAAACCCATTCTTTGACTATTTATGGTCCTGAGTCGGAATAGTTGAGCAAAACCTTTGGACGTCTAAAGTTCTGGTCCAGGAATCAAAGGCGTTCAGAGAGGGTTAGTAGAAACATTGCTTCATGAAGCATAATTAGTGTGAGCTTTTGACGAAGATGTCTAATCTACGTTTAATGTTTAATATATGGTCATTATTATCGTAGTTTTAAAGTTATCTTAAAGTAAGTAACCACGTGTGTGTGTTTGTGTGTGTGTGTGTGTGTGTGTTTGTGTGTGTGTGTGTGTGAGCGTGTATTTATCACTTTGTGGGGACCAAATGTCCCCATAAGGATAGTAAAACCCAAAATTTTTGACCTTGTGGGGACATTTTGTTGGTCCCCATGAGGAAAACAGCTTATAAATCATACTAAATTATGTTTTTTGAAAATGTAAAAATGCAGAAAGTTTTCTGTGAGGGTTAGGTTTAGGGGTAGGGTTAGGTTTAGGGGATAGAATATAAAGTTTGTACAGTATAAAAACCATTATGTCTATGGAAAGTCCCCATAAAACATGGAAACACAACATGTGTGTGTGTGTGTGTGTGTGTGTGTGTGTGTGTGTGTGTGTGTGTATATATCTATTTACACTCACCTAAAGGATTATTAGGAACACCTGTTCAATTTCTCATTAATGCAATTATCTAATCAACTAATCACATGGCAGTTGCTTCAATGCATTTAGGGGTGTGGTCCTGGTCAAGACAATCTCCTGAACTCCAAACTGAATGTCAGAATGGGAAAGAAAGGTGATTTAAGCAATTTTGAGCGTGGCATGGTTGTTGGTGCCAGACGGGCCGGTCTGAGTATTTCACAATCTGCTCAGTTACTGGGATTTTCACGCACAACCATTTCTAGGGTTTACAAAGAATGGTGTGAAAAGGGAAAAACATCCAGTATGCGGCAGACCTGTGGGCTGAAAATGCCTTGTTGATGCTAGAGGTCAGAGGAGAATGGGCCGACTGATTCAAGCTGATAGAAGAGCAACTTTGCCTGAAATAACCACTCGTTACAACCGAGGTATGCAGCAAAGCATTTGTGAAGCCACAACATGCACAACCTTGAGGCAGATGGGCTACAACAGTAGAAGACCCCACCGGGTACCACTCATCTCCACTACAAATAGGAAAAAGAGGCTACAATTTGCAAGAGCTCACCAAAATTGGACAGTTGAAGACTGGAAAAATGTTGCCTGGTCTGATGAGTCTCGATTTCTGTTGAGACATTCAGATGGTAGAGTCAGAATTTGGCGTAAACAGAATGAGAACATGGATCCATCATGCCTTGTTACCACTGTGCAGGCTGGTGGTGGTGGTGTAATGGTGTGGGGGATGTTTTCTTGGCACACTTTAGGCCCCTTAGTGCCAATTGGGCATCGTTTAAATGCCACGGCCTACCTGAGCATTGTTTCTGACATGTCCATCCCTTTATGGCCACCATGTACCCATCCTCTGATGGCTTCTTCCAGCAGGATAATGCACCATGTCACAAAGCTCGAATCATTTCAAATTGGTTTCTTGAACATGACAATGAGTTCACTGTACTAAAATGGCCCCCACAGTCACCAGATCTCAACCCAATAGAGCATCTTTGGGATGTGGTGGAACGGGAGCTTCGTGCCCTGGATGTGCATCCCACAAATCTCCATCAACTGCAAGATGCTATCCTATCAATATGGGCCAACATTTCTAAAGAATGCTTTCAGCACCTTGTTGAATCAATGCCACGTAGAATTACGGCAGTTCTGAAGGCGAAAGGGGGTCAAACACAGTATTAGTATGGTGTTCCTAATAATCCTTTAGGTGAGTGTATATATATATATATACACACACACACACACACACACACACACACACATCAGTATACTCAAGTGGTTACTGTGTAAGGTTGCTGCATCATTTGCATTGGCATATACTAGAAGAGATAATTTGTAATGAAAATGTGAGGGATGTTTGTTTCAACTTCAGGCACTTTCACATCCCAGAGGTTGATTTTCAGATTTGTTTTTGTTGTTTGTCTCATTAAAACTCAATGGCAAACTTTTTACCATGCCTTCATCATCCATTATTGATTATTATGTACTTTTCAAATGCCTTTTATATATGCTGTACTGTAGATTTGTATGTTTTAGCTTTGTCCCAGAACCAGACTTTATATTAAACTATGAAAATCCATTATAAAAATACAAATCATTAGATGTTTAAAATTGGATGTTTTAATATGATAACCTAAACAAAGAGTGAAGGAAGTTAGCGTGCTTGTACACCAAGTCGACCAAAGTGTCAGTGAAGAGCATGGCTAAGATGAAATATGACACAAGTGCTCTTTTAAGAAAACTGAATATTTTTATTGGGTGTAATTTCCAATCAAGCTATATTTTTGCCAAATCACACAAAAAGTATGAAAATAATAGTGAGAAAATACAGTGGCAAGATAAGTATGTGAACTTCATCTAAGCTACAATAATGAACAAACACAATCAGTTTTAACTAATAACACACAAATTATTGTATTGTACATATTGAATACATCATTAAAACATTCACAGTGTAGGTTGAAAAAGTATGTGAACCCCTAGTATAATGATGTCAACAAAAGCTAACTAGAGTTATGAGTTGGCAAACCTGGCATCCAGTTAATGAAACGAGTTTGGAGGTGTGGGTTAGAGACTTATAAAAAGCACTCAAACATTTTGAGCTTGCTATTCACAAGAAGCATCTGCTGACGTGAATCATACATAGCAAAAAAGAGATCTCAAAAGACTTACGATCAAGAATTGATGCTTTGCATAAAGCTGGAAAGGGTTATAATGTCTTGATGAGCTGAGATATTCATCTGTCCACAGTTAGACAAACTGTCTATAAATGGAGATGATTTAGTACTGTAGGTACTCTCCCTAGAATGGGTCCAGCCAAGATGACTCAAATGGCACACCACAGAATGATCAATGAGGTACAAACAGAACCCTAGAGTGACAGATAAAGAAATAAAGAAATCATTAGAACTGGTTAACATCTCTGTTCATGAGTCTACTATACAGAAAACATTAAACAGGCATTGTGTCCATTGCAGGAAACCACGAAGGAAGCCGCTGCTTTCCAACATATACATTGCTGTGCACCTGAAGTTTGCCAAAGACCACCTTGACACTCCACAACGCTACTGGGAAAATGTTTTGTGGACTGATGAAACTAAAGTTGAATTGTTTGGGAAGAACATGCAGCACTAAGTATGGTGTAAAAACGGCACTGCATACCAACATGAAAGCATCATACCAACGGTGAAGTATGGTGGTGGGAGCATCATGATTGGGGCTGCTTTGCTGCTTCGGGGCCTGGACCGCTTGCCATCATTGAGGGAAAAATTCATTCCCAAGTTTATCAAGCTATCCTACAGGATAATGTCAGGATGCCTGTGCGCAGCTGAAGCTCAGTAGAAGTTGATTGATGAAGCAGGACAATGAACCTAAACATCAAAGTAAATCCACAACAGAATGGCTTAAAAAAAGAAAATCCACATTTGCAGTGGAATGACCTCAAGAGAGCCGGTCACACCAGACATCCTGAGAATATGGCTGAGCTGAAGCAGGTCTAAGGAAGAATGGTCCAAAATTACTTCTGAACGTTGTGCAGGTCTAATCCGCAGCTACCAAAAACGTTTGGTTGAGGTTATTGCTGCCAAAGGAGGATCGGCCAGTTATTAAATCCAAGGGTTCACTTAATTTTTCCACAGCACTGTGAATGTTTAATGAGATGTGTGCAATAAAGACATGAAAGATTATAATTATTTGTGTGTTGTTAGTTAAGTTCATTGTTGTTTGTCTATACTTGTGACTTAAGATCACATTTTATGATCAATTAATGCAGAAAAACAGCTAATTCCAAAGGGTTCACATACTTTTTTTGCCACTGTATTATTTAATTGTGTGCATTTAAGATACATAAATGGTTTGCTATGAAATGTAAAAAAAAATGTTTTAAGAGTGAGAGTGAGAGTGTGAGTCAAAATGTTTTAATAAGACTTTACTTTCTAGAAGTCCACAGTTCTTAAAGTTCCCGAAGTTGAACAGACACCCATGCATACATTACCACCTCATCGTTTACTGTTTTTACATCATTATTTGCAATGGATCTTAATGGCAACTAAATAAAATAAATATCTACTATATGGTGTAATATTAATCTATCTGCCTCAGATGGCAACGATTACCCCATGTGCCAATGGTGGAATGCGCACCTAAGGTTGTTGACCCCTGTTTGAGGATGAGTTCTCTTAGCTAAACAAGGCTAGCACAAATCTAAACTCTATAAAAGTGCTGTATGTGAAAGAATGATGTTTATAGAAGACATTAAGAAGGTACCGATGCCGTTTTTTAGAGACAAAGTTTGAGTAATGATAATACCAACACCTATATTTTCAGTAAAGTAAAAGTACACACACACACACACCCACACACACACACATACACACACACTGATCTGGTCAGTTTATCCACAGTGGCTAAATTAAATGGGTGGGAGCCCTGTTGGGTGAAGGGGTGAAACATTAGTGTTTGCTCTTCCCTCATTCCCTCCTTTTGTCCTTTTTAAAGTGGTCAGTGAGGTGTTAATAATTTGTTTATCTCCTTTTTTTCTCCATCATCACTCGTGCTCTCTCATTTTCTTTAAGAGAAGATGGGGTCTTTCAAGGGTGCCACCCTCCCTGTTTCTCTCCCTCTTTCATGCTTTCTCTCTCTCTACCTCGTTTCTGTCCTTTTTTATGCTTGGCTGTCTTGGTCCCTCCCTTTCAATTTGGGCGCACAGCAGTGGTGCTCTCAGAGGTGCTCAAGTGGAACTGTTGCTATCTTTGGAATCTTCCACATGTGAGTGGAGGTGGCGTAGTGGTCTAAAGCACAGAACTGTTAAGCAGAAGGTCACTGGTTCGATCCCCACAGCCACCACCATTGTGTCCTTGAACAAGGCACTTAACTCCAGGTTGCTCCAGGGGGATTGCCTCTGTAATAAGTGCTCTGTAAGTCGCTTTGGATGAAAGCATCAGCCAAATGCATAAAATGAAAATGTGTGTGTAAGAGGGTTCAGTGAAAGTTTGTGTATAAGAACAACCCATACAGGTAGCACCCAAAAGTCTATAGTTTTGCCACATTGTTTGTGCTTATTTTGAGTGAAAATCTGCATAATCATTAGGAAAGGATTTAAATCTGATAAAACATAAATGGAAATGCAAATTCCATGTTGACTTCTCAAAAGGCAATCTGTCACGGTCCTGTCACCTTGTCAGGTTGGGCTTTTGTCTGACAGGACCATGACATCATCGCCCCTTGTTCTGTCTTGTGTTTAGTGTCCTGTCTTTGTGTGAGTGCACTGGTCTGGTTTTGGGTTATCGCTGTGCGTGAGTTACCGCCGTGTGCTCTCCTGTGATGTCACGGTCCTGGTTCAGTTTTGGTCTGTGTTGTGATTTAGACACTCATGCTCCATGTTCTGTTTGTTTCCAAGCGTGTTGACATTTTGCCCTCATGTGTTTCAGGTGCCACTGGCATGCAGAATCAGCCTTTTCACGGGAACCCTGGTTGTTTCCAAGGGATGCTGATCATGCCAACTTTCAGCTGGCGAGTGGCACCTGCCCCTTGTTTGTTCATGCCTATATTAATCCCTTCGTGTTTCATGTCCTTGGCTGGTTTGTTGAATGTTAAATGTAGTTCAGCGTTGACTGAAGGGAGTTATTTGTAGTTCAGTGTTGACTGAATGTGCTTTATTATAGTAAGCTCTTTGGTGTGTAACTAACCTCACTCTTTCTGCCTGGTTGGTCCTGTCTTGTGTATCTGTTGGTTGCCTGTGTGTCAGGAGTGTGGTTGCCTTCCAATTCGCTGCGTGTCAGCTGGGTTTCCACAGAGGATACTTCATCTTTGCCCAAGTGTCATGAGCTAGATCGCCCTACCCTGCTGGGTGTCATTCTGCACCTCACTAAGCTTTAACGGAGAATTCCACAAATCTATTACTGACTTCCACCTCGCACATATTCATTCTACGAATGCACTCTTCACGGATACCCCTTGCACTACCACGGCACGCACGCATCTCAGTCATCCCTCCCCGCTGCTCCAGCTGTATGCTCATATTTATTGTAAATAAATCATTTTAACTGTTCCCCTGCATTTGGGTCTGTTTGTCTTTCTATCACTCGTTACACAATCTGCCATGAATTTAACAGTGTTTTAATTTAACTTTGGTGTTTTTGTGGCTTTGGCCTACAAACATTTGCAGCTCTGGACATGTGCCCTGTGTAGAGGTCTCCACAGGCCTTAAAATGAAACCCTTACCTAAGACTGTGTGGCCGACCCGGCCTGAATGATACCATCAGATTTTAAGCTTGAACCGACCCAAACCCAAAATCGCTTACTACAAGAGCAGAAGGGGAAAAAAGAATTGCCTTACCATTTATTTGCTGAAACTTCTCTTGGTGCAGAACAATTTGGAATAATATGAAACAATGCAACAGTCCCCTCTATACAGCCTGAACTTGTTCAGATTGTTGAAACTTTGGGACAACTGCGCTAAAAACAATCTAGACGTAGCACAATGAATAAAACAGATGTCTCAACATGCGTTTTTAGAAATGTGAAAATCATTTTAACTTGACATAGTGTTTAAAATGTGCCAGTCCTGCACGAGACGCAGTGTAAATGTCAAAGACATTCGTCCAGCATGTGTTTAAACAATGGGAAAACAGAACAGACGTGCACAAAAACACATTTGGTCTGAACGGCCCCTAACTCATTCGTTCATGCGTGTCTATGAGTGAGTGCGAAACAAGTTCGGTAAGCCTGTTTATTTTTTCATTCATACAAGTCCGAACCCGAAGTCCTACTTGAAAAACTGACCTGAACCCAGCCCGAAACCCATCAGATTCTTGGGCCCCGTCGGGCCCGGGTAGAGTTGCACACCTCTAGCCCTGTGTGCCCTGTCCAAGCAATTTGACTAGATTAGGATGTATCCGACTTCAAATTTGGTGGCAAGTCAGATATCTAATGTACACAAGTCTTCTAACAATAGTTTCCTAGCTAATTATGAAATGTAAGCAAATTTTGCATTTCTAGATGGAAACTGCTGCCTTGCAAGCACTGGTAAGAAGAAGGGAAAAATAATTAAAATATTAACAACTAGTCTTGAGGTATTGTTTGAAAGCTTAGAAGCTCTACTTTCCAATATCATGCAGGCAGGCATTATGATCAAAACTGAACAAGTGAGGGGGGGCCTGGGTAGCTCAGTGAGTATTGATGCTGACTACCACCCCTGGAGTCGTGAGTTCGAATCCAGGGCGTGCTGAGTGACTCCAGCCAGGTCTCCTAAGCAACCAAATTGGCCTACTTGCTAGGGAGGGTAGAGACACATGGGTTAACCTCCACATGGTCACTATAATGCGTGGTTCTCGCTCACGTTGGGGCACGTAGTGAGTTACGCGTAGATACCTCAGGGAATAGCGTGAAGCCTCCACATGCACTTCGTCTCCATGGAAACACACTCAACAAGCCTTGTGATAAGATGTGCAGATTGATGGAATCAGAGGCAGAGTCACCTGGGATTCGTCCTCTGCCACTCGGATTGAGGCGAGTCACCACGCCACCATGAGGATTTAGAGCACATTGGGAATTAGGTATTCCAAATCGGAACAAGTGCTTTGAAATTTGGAGACAAATCAAGTGTTCCTTTTTGATAATTTATACAACAAAAAACAAAAAACAATTACACTGTAGGCTATATATTATTGCAATCAGTAAAACATCATTCTCATCAAATAGCCATGTGTCATATGTTGTTGGAAAGATCTCAAAGAGTAGAAAACCACCAGCCTATTTGTTTTACTCACAGACAAAAATATAGAGAGTAAAATTTAAGTATATTTCTTTGACAATTATGTTGGTGTTGTTTGTATGCTGCATTATCGCTTATAACTTCACAAGAAAAAACGGAACATAAAATATCACATAGGGCCTACCATTAGGTAATGTGACAAGCCCACACACAAGGTAATCAGATGCAGAGATCATTAGATAATCCACACAAAGCACAATGCTACATATGGCCTCCAGGAGATGGCGCCAAGTACATTACACAAACTCAATGATGACTCAAATGGCACAGAAAGAAAGTCATTCTGTGAAATATCATTACTAAAATCATATCTGCAAGCTATGCAAACCGTTAGTCATTGTTTTGTTTGCATAAGGTAATTAGTTCTTATGTACAATTATTATGTTTTATTTGTTTGGAGAGGCTTTTGGGGGGCTTAAATGTTTAATGGATGCTCCGAAGGTCAAGGTAAAAACTGGTACTTGTAAAGCAGCAAAAGAAGTGTTAAAGATTTAAGTAAATGATAATTAGAAAGTTGTATGGAGAAAGAGAGAGTAACGGATATTGAAAGTAAAATCCAAGGATGTCTCTTCAAATTTGGGCACTTTGGGGTTGATTTTCTTAATAAAAACAAACAGATTTCAACTTCTTCTATTTTTATTATATGAAGGTCATGTTAAAACTGATTTACAAACGTTTTACCACACCTTCATAGTTTATATTTTATACAAATGCCTTTCATGTAAAGATTTGTCTGTTTTAGCCTTTCCCAGAACCAGACTTTCAATATTTAACTTTGAAAATCCATTATAAAAATACAAAATATAGCTTTTATAAAGCTATGATAATCTATAAAAATCGTTAAATAAACATTTCCATATTTATTGTATGAAAATTACTTCTTTAATATTTTTTTTATGTTTATGTTTGAAGAAAACAGAAAAATCAGGGTAAATATCACTTGTGAGCATATTCTTTTGGGGCGTCATTTCCAGTCATTTTGCCATATTATACAAAAAGTGTGAAATTTATATATTATTGTGTGTATTTCTAATACATAAAATGGTAGATATTAAAAGGCAAGACAAAGGAGGTTTCTTCACCATCAAGCTCTATTAAACAATAATACTGAATACTGATGTGATGGAAATGACACTGTGGTGGACATTTTCATGACTTTCAGCTAAAATATAAGTGATATAAATGTCATGAGTACAAACACTGTTGGACATTGTTAGAAGACAAAAAAATAATTACTGAGAGTGTGAAAAATTTTAACCAGAGCTTTCTTTATAGAAATCCACCATGCTAAAAGTGTTTTTTTTATTTTGCTTTCACAATGAATCTATAATGTGATATATATATATATATATATATATATATATATATATATATATATATATATATATATATATATATATATATATATATTACATAGACACAAGATAAAACAATATTAATGAGGGGTAAAAAAGGAAACCATATCCAATTAGGACAGAGCCAAATTCCAAAATCCAAATCCTTGTGTGTCTGTCATAGTGTTCACTTCCATTTTCAGTTCTGATTAGTGTTTTATAAATGTATGATAGTGAAGAAAAGTTTTCATGAGCTGCGTGCAAGTGCTGGTCTTCAGTATTCAGAGCAGGTGATGAGCACACTGAGAGCTCGCAATAACATTTGTGTAAAAGCTGCAGCTCTAAGCAGAAAACAGGCTTAAACTACAGCTAATACAAGCAACAATGAAAACAACCGTCCCAGCTGGAGTCGATTGAAGTCTCTGTCTCTTTTCATACTGTTTCTCTGTCTTTCTCCCAGGCCTTCGATCCGCAAAGATGATTTCACGCTATAGATCATCCGTTTGACAACACACACTTTAATTAGATATATGTGTAAGAGGAAAGAGAGACACACACACACATCTAAAAGAAGTGACTATGTCACAATACACTTATCTATTATATTATACATATAGCAGATGCTTTTATCCAAAGCTATTAAGTG